>NW_015392741.1:0-17073 GCF_001527695.2 Protobothrops mucrosquamatus
GAGGTGAGAAAGTTATGCCATTTTCTTCAAACTTTATTTTAAAAATGCTCAGGAGAATGCAGTGGACTAGGTTAATTGGGTATGACTAATTTAATGAAAAGGACTAGGGGTGACATAATACAGTAGCAGTGTTCCAATATTTGACAGGCTGTCACAGAGAGGAAGGGGTCAACCTATTCGCTAAAGCACCTGGTAGTAGGACAAGAAGTAACAGGTGGAAGATCATTAAAGAGGGTTCCAACCTAGAACTAAGGAGAAATTACCTGACTATGAGAACTATTAGTCTTCAGAAATTATGTCAACACTGCTAACGTCGGATGTTTTGCATTGATAACAGATGGAAATGTAGCCATCTTTTTCCCTTTCGCTTTTAGAGTTAGATGATGCTGGGAGGGGGAGGGATGTGAATGAGAATCTAGCTAGACATAACAACACTAAACTTAGCGTGAGAATCAAGGTTATTGAGCCCAGAACTGATACAGAATTGGCGGGCTGGAGAAATGGAGAGGAAGCCCGCGCTTCAAGCTAATTGGGGAATGTGATTTATGACTATTAATTGGAGGAGGGAATTGGGCTTTGATACTATGTGCCCAGGGGAGGGGAATTCAGTTTTTGGCTTCGATTATGCAGCGCCGATATTATGCTACTCGAATAAAAGATTCTTTAAGGTAAACAATGCCTCGAAGTTCTTTTGAAGAGTTTCATCTGTCGGAACCATGACAAATTGTGGGTGCTCCCAAGTGGTGGGATTCTAATATGTGAACAACCAGTTCTCTGTGTGGGTGCTGCTTCCGGAAGTCCATTCTGGGCTTGGGCAACAAAAAATTAGCTATCGGTTCTGCTGAACTGGTGTGAACTGGCTGAATCCCACCACTGTTGCTCCCTCACTGGAGATTTATAAGAAGATATTAGACAACTGTTTGTCTGAAATGATATAAGATTTCCTGCCAGAATAGGGGCTTGGACTAGAAGACCCCCAAGGTCCCTTCTAACCCTGTTATTCTGTTAGTATAGGCCAGGGGTAGGCAACCTTGGCTCTTTTATGACTCGTGGACTTCAACTCCCAGAATTCCTGAGCCAGCATGGCTCAGCTTGGAAACCTCTTCCTTTTCCCTCAGCATGGCTGGCTCAGGAATTCTGGGAATTGAAGTCCACGAGGCATAAAAGAGCCAAGGTTGCCTACCCCTGGTATAGGCAGTAAAACAAATAGGGATTTTTAGCAATTCACATATCCGTAACTAGAATACGTAATGGGAGAGATCAATTGAGAATGTGAACTTCCTGGTTATCAGGTTGATAATTGTTGGAATTAGGGTTTAGTTATAGGTACCGGTATTTTAGGCTGGCCTCTGTCTCTCACCCTAGGAAGAAGAAGAACAAACCACTTCTAAAAATGCTGGCCACACAAAGAAAACTCCATTCTTAATATTATCCACACTGCAAGCTTTCTTTTAAGATTGCAAGCTTGTCTATGTATGTGTGTGTCTATCTCCTGAAGAATTTAACAATTTTCATGCCCGTAGGGCTGGTTTAATGCATCTAGTTTATGTCAATCCAAGTAAAGAGGGGTGACACGAGAAGCCCTTCAGTTCCATTATCTCACTGTGAGTGTTATTGGAAATTGATACAGGCAGGAATGAAAAATGACATGCCCCGACAGACATTTATAAAGGGCACGATCAGCTTGTGCCATTTTGAAGAAGACGGTGTTGTGTTAATCAAATCTGAATTTCTCTTAAGCATCCCATGTAAAATGTCCTTTAGTGCAGGGTGGGAAAATCTGCGAGTTGACGTTCGCGGGTCTTAAAGCGGCCAACATCGGTTAAGGGAATCACTACAATTGTTAAGTTAGCAACACGGTTGTTAAGTGAATCTGGCTTCCCCATTGATTTTGCTATTGGCAATGTGGTGGCTCAGAGGCTTAATGATGCTGGATGTGCTGGGCAATTGCCAGCACTCTGGTGGTTTGAGTCCAGCTCTGCTGGATGGGTTGAGCTCCCGTCTCTTGCCCCAGCTCCTGCCCACCTGTTTGCGAGCAGATAGATAGGTGTCACGTTTCAGTGGTGGGAAAATGCTGGTTGAATTCTGTGCTGGGGTGCTGGACCTGGCACTGAATCTCCCTGGATGCGGTTGGTGGAAAAATGATGGAGTAAAGTCCCGGATGAACTGAAGCTGAAGGCCAGCTGGTATGAAGTGACTTTGCCCTCTTGTGTTGCCCTGATGCAACAAATGGACTAGGGACTGTTGGCTGTCTGGACTTCTACTATGTGCGTAACATTGTAGCCTCTTTGGCCTTGTATGCCATACGGTAAATAAATAATAATTGTCTCTGCTTGTCAGAAGGTGGCAAAAGGTGATCACTTGATCCCAGGACACTGCAACCGTCAAAAATATGAATAAGTTACCAAGAGTCCAAATTTTGATCACGTGACCCTGGGGATGCAGCAATAGTCATGTGAAAAATGGTCATAGGTCATTTTTTTCAGTGCCGTTGTAACTTTGAACGGTCACTAAACGGATGGTTTATGTCGAGAACTAGCTGTAATGAAATTCAGAGCAATCAGACAGACTGGCCATCTTGAGGCTATAATGCAGATGTCATGGTTCTGACAGATGAAACTCTTCAAAGAACTTGGAGGCATTGTTTACCTTAAAGAATCTTTATTTGAGTAGCATAGCGTCAGCACTAACACAGTCAAAGCCAAAAACTGGATTCCCCTCCCCTGAGCACATAGTATCAAAGCACAATTCCCTCCTCCAATTAACAGTCATAAATCACATTCTCCAATTAGTTTGAAATGCAGGCTCTCCCTCCAGTTCTCCAGCCCGGCCAATTCTTATCATCTCTTATTTCATTAACCTTGGTTCTCACACCGTCCACTATTATTATGTCTAGCTAAACTCTCATGCACATTCCTCTCCCACCCAGCATCATCTAACTCTAAAAGTAAAATATAAGAAGAAAATGGTTGCATCTCTAACTGTTGTCAAAGCAAAACATCCGATGTTAGCAGCATTGACTGCAGATTGGAGAAACCACATAACTCCCCCCCCCAGTTTTTCTCAATTCAAGCGAGGTGGCTGGAAAGATTGACGCTTCCTTAGTTTTCTTAATGCATAATCGTGGTTCTCTGATGTTTTTTCATAGGCGGGGAATTGCCATCAAGGAGCGTTTTCCCATTTGGCATTCTGATGTGAAACAATTTTGAAAGAACATTGCGAAGCACACCAGCTGAGCACATATGGGAGAATAGCATTTTTTTTTTCAGCTGAAACTCCCCTTCCTTTCCAAAGATGCTTTTTCAAAATGCAGCTGGATTTTTCTTTGTTTTTCCTTCTTGGATGAGAAGCGAAATGTCTTCAAAAAGTCCAGTTGCCTTTTGAAAAAGTCTTTGAGTCACCAGTAAGTGTAGATATCTTTTCTCTAATCAAAGAAGTTAATTTATCAACTTCAGCAATATCTGTCAACTTCATCAACCATTCCTCCATACTGGACAAGGTCAAATATTTCCATCTCTGTGCATGCAGCAGTCTCACCATGGTAATCGTATATTGAAATAATCTTCCGTGGCTTTTTTTTCTAACTGCTTGTCCATTAATCCTAAAAAGGAAAGATTCTGGCTTCAGTTGAATATTAATCTGTAAAATCCTCTGAGTCAAAGTGCGTTTTTGGATTCAACATTTTTTTTTTTAGCTTTTTCACATGTCCACCAAGCATGATAAAATGTCCCTTCACATTCTTCAGTGCCTTTATATATTCTAGATAATTTCTCTGGCATCATGTATGACGTGTCAATTCATTGTTTTATAAAGATTCTTTAGCGCAGGGGGTTGGACTAGAAGACCTCTAAGGTCTGCAGGATCCAATCTGGGTCGGTCATTGGGACGAGAGGTTTTGTCTTCCAAGTTTTTGGACTTGTGCTGGAGAATTTCTCTCTAGCCAAATGTGTGCTGTTCTGTATGTGGTATTTATATGGTGCCTGTTGTATGTGGCTTTTTAGATGTTGATTGGAGTGTGTTGATGGCTCTCATTTGCTTGTTCTGCCCAGCCTCCTAAGTACTTGATAGGCTGGTGGTAAATCAACACGCTTGTTGACTGACAAGGGGCCTGTTTCCCAGGCTTCAATCACTTCCCTGGCTGTTTTTGAGCCTGCTCATCCAACAATCTTAGTAGTTGCAAAATTGAATGTGTGTCCTTGTTTACTGCAGTGAGTTTGAGTCTCCTTGTCTGACCGCTCGCTTATGTTCTTGCAATCTTGTGTTCTTGCAATCTGGTGGTTAGCTTCCTCCCCATCTGCCCTACATAGTCACAGGGGCAATCCATGCAGGGGATCTGGTAGATTACATTGGAAGTATCTCCCACCTCCAAGTGATCTTTACAACACATATTTTGTCCTTGTACGGTAGCCTCTGGGCGGTGTGCAATGCCCACATGCAGACCTTGGAAGCTGCGTTCTATAGCTTCCAAAACGTTTTCGATGTATGGTCTTCAAGGTCTCTTCCAACTCTGTCATTCTGTTATTCTCTTTCAGATGTCAATTTCAATCCTTTTAACCTATTTTCCCATTATCCAGTTGTATATTATAGTCAAAATTATTTCAGAGAGTTGATTCAACGCTTGCATGGTTTCCTTTATTTTCCTGAGTTTATATGGAGAAATTGGTTCTGATTTGAGTGAGTCATTCTATTTACCATTCAAAAACACTGAAGTTAAAGCATTTAACTAGGCCAAGGAGAAATTGCATGGATGCATCATATAGACCAGGGGTAGGCAACTTTAGCTCTTTTATAACTCGTGAACTTCAACTCCCAGAATTCCTGAGCCAGCCATGCTGAGGAGAAATGGAGAGGTTTTCAAGCTGAGCCATGCTGGCTCAGGAATTCTGGGAGTTGAAGTCCACGAGTCATAAAAGAGCCAAGGTTGCCTACCCCTGGCATAGACCACATTAAATACATGGTTACCTGTTACAAGGATTCTCTGATTAATCATTTCCCCTAAAACAGCACTTGCAGTACAGCTAGTCCTCAAATTACAACAGTTCATTTAGTGACCATTCAAAGTTACAACGGCATTGAAAAAAATTACTTATGACCATTTTTCACGCTTACGAGTCGACTATATCCCCATAGTCATGTGATCAAAAGTCAGATGCTTGGCAACAATAACAACAACAACAGCAATAATAATAATAATAATTTTTAAAATAGTTGGAAGGGACCTTGGAGGTCTTCTAGTCCAACCCCCTGCTCAGGCAGGAAACCCTATACCATTTCAGACAAATGGCCGTCCAGTCTCTTCTTAAAAACTTCTAGTGTTGGAGC
Organism: Protobothrops mucrosquamatus; assembly: GCF_001527695.2. Lineage (NCBI taxonomy): Eukaryota > Metazoa > Chordata > Lepidosauria > Squamata > Viperidae > Protobothrops > Protobothrops mucrosquamatus. The sequence continues at coordinate 5,323 of NW_015392741.1, forward strand.
ATTCACCTGTCCTCTACCATCTTCTGGAGTCCATTTACGCTCATGCCTACTGCTTCAGTCAAGGATTATCTGTACACAAAAGTAGAAGATATACACTGTAGAAAGAAAAATCTTCATCAGGGTCCAGTCCAAGCTGGGAATAAACAAACATGGTGACTGCTTTAGAAAGAAGGTTGCAGTTTATTGAAGAGGAGAGCCAGACAGAAAGATGGGTCTGGGAAAAAAGTGAGCAATGGAGCAAAGTGATGGGCTTTTATATCTTCTGGGGCTCTTGAGGTTGTTTCCTATTCCTGTTTGAAGCTTTGTATTTCCTGTGTCATGTACTTTGACCTGAGTCTGAGTGTGCCCTTTTGGTATTGGTGGGTTAATCCTATTATGTCCTGTCTTAGAGTTTGGGTGGGGTATGTAGATTTTAAGGGTCTTTGTCTTCTTAATTTCTTCAGTTTCTAGCTGGAAGTCTCCAGCCTTCCTGAATGGATTATTACATCTGCATTTCTAAAAGCTGGCTTCTGCCTAGGGTCTGGGCTGATTTCTAGGGGCTGGTTTCTGTCCTTTTTTAAAAGATCTTCTCCATTATTCCTTTGGGAAAATATATTCTGCCTTTTTAATATTTCCCCAAATATTCCTTTCTCTGGATTTTTCCTGCAACACTCTTCAGAAAGTCTTTTCTGTAATTAATTATGCTTCAACTTTGGGATGCAGAAGAGAAGGAAAGGAAATGGAAAAGAAGTAGGAAGTGCCAATTCTGAAAATAATTTTAATTTCTTTATTCAGTTATGAATAGTCCATTACTCCTAAAGAAGAACAGAATGATGCCAAAAATAAGATATAAGCAAAGGACAACATTTACCTTCATAATTTTTTTTTTTTAAAAACCCAACATCCTTCCATTAGCAAGTGTAGTAGTCATATATTTAAATAGCAGTTTGGTCTTTGAAGAGTTTGAAAATGTTCACTTAAATAGAAAGGTCATGACTTACCATTTAAAACTCTTAGGAAGTGTTTGGTAAATCTCTTTTATTTTATTTTTTTTCCAAAAAAATCAGTGTTGCATATCTAAAAATAGCCTGAAATTTTTTAAAAAAACACCATTTGTGCGTCACTTAAAATTAGTCTAATCTGATCAATTGAATAAAAGTAAACTTAACCTGTTAAATTAGCCTAAACTGATCGGTGAAAATTAATATTATTTTTTTCAAAAAAATGTTCCTCCTATTACTTCAGTAGAGCTAGATTGTTTTCTAGAAGTGATGAAATTAAATGTCTGGAATGAAAGGGCAATTACGATATTATCTTTCTCTTGATGAAAAGCAGAAAATTCTTTACTAACAGAATATTCATTGAAAAGGAAGCTTCCAAATGTCTCATCTTGCACATCCAAAGTGCCACCAAATAGGACAAAAAGAAACATTTTTATTTCTCCAACTACAGGCTCCCTCTTGTTGGAAGAAAAGTCTTCATCATGGTTCAGTCCAAGCCGGGGATAAACGACATGGCGACTGCTTTAGAAAGAAGGTTGCAGTTTATTGAAGAGGAGAGACAGACAGAAAGATGGCTCTGGCAGAAAAAGAGAGAACACATGTAGGGAGTGGGTTTTTATACCCTCTGGAGCCTTTTGTTTGTGGAGTTGTTCCTGTGGCATGAACTTTGACCTTTGGTATCTCTGTGTTAATCCTATTATGTCCTGTCTTAAGAGTTTGGGTGGGGTATGTAGATTTTAGGTGTCTTTGTCTTCTTCATCTTCTAGCTGGGGCCTCCATCTGCATTTTTACGGAGCTGGTTTCTGCTTGGGGGAGGGAGACTTGGGGCTATTAAGAAAACTGGACATGCTTTTCTGCCTCTTTCAGATCCTTTGAGGAAATATATTTTCCTGCTCTTTTTAATATTTCCTTCTCTGGGGGGGGGGGGCTGACTTCCCACACTCTTTTTCCCAATTTTCCCAAATTTTATGTGACAACATGGTTAAATATAAAGAGTATTTATATCAGAGACAGCAAGATATGACAGCAGATATGGAGGAGGGTGTGATCTCTGTTTTCATTTCCTTGGTATGTCCTTCTGTTTCTTAGATCTTAATTAATCGTTTTAGCTCTCTCTTTATGTGTGTATTGGCTGCGATGTACTTGTTTATTTTTTTCAGTCGCAACCCTCCAATTAAGTTAATGCAATTACTATTTTTAAATGTCACACAGACTCACCCCAGTGCAGGATGGATATCGTTTCCTTCATTTCACCAAGTCAGTGGGAAACTTAATGGAGATATTCTCATAAATAGGGTGAATGGCAACTTTGTCAGTTTGTTTGCAGTTTTAATATATTGGCTCAAATCAGCCCTGTTACTTAGTAAGAGATATACGCGGTACAGGTAGTCCTCGACTTACGACCACAATTGAGCCCAACATTTCTGTTGCTAAGTGAGACATTTCCTAAGTGAATTTTGCCCCATGTTACGACCTTTCTTGCCACAGTGGTTAAGTGAATCACTGGACTTGTGAAGTTACTAACACGGTCATTAAGTGAATCTGGCTCCCCCATTGACTTTGCTTGTCAAAAAGTCGCAAAAGGTAATCACGTGATTCTGGGACACTGCAACCGTCACAATTACATGTCAGTTGCCAAGTGTCTGAATTTTATATCACCTGACCCTGGGGATGCTGTGATGGTCAAAAGTGGGGAAAATGTTCATAAGTATGTTTTAGGTGTGTGTCATGTATGTGTTTCACTTTGAGAGCAGGCAACTAAATTTCATTTTTGATATGTGCCGTTGTGCCCACAGTAAAAAAATGACAATAAAGATTATCTTATCTAAGTCACTTTTTTTCAGTGTTATTGTAACTTCGAATGATCACTAAACTTAAGGCTGTAAGTCGAGGATTACCTGTTTGTCTAAATCCTGAATAGGGTGCAATTCAGCCATCAAGTCAAGCCTGTTGAAGGGGACAGTCAACGTGTGTTACAAAGATCCCATTCCAGCCCTGAGAACACCTTGTATTCCCTTTGGAATACAAGTTGACAGGAAATTCTCTCTCCTCAGAAAGAGAATAGAGATGAATTTCTCTGGCTGCCATGACATTTACCTGACTCCCACCTAGCTCCATCTCAAGCATGCCTCAAAGAGGGATAGAAAGTAGATCAACTTTCTCCAGTCTGCAGATGAGTTGCCTGACAACATGTCTCCTCTTAGCAGCATGATCACCTAAGAATTGTATCTCTAGTATTCAAAGAAAGCTATAGATGACAGATAGATAGATAGATAGATAGAAAGAAAGAAAGAAAGAAAGAAAGAAAGAAAGAAAGAAAGAAAGAAAGACAGACAGACAGACAGACAGACAAGACAGACAAGACAGACTAACAGACAGAGGTAGGTAGATAGAAATATAGTGATAGGTAGATAGCTATAGATGATAGATAGATAGATAGATAGATAGATAGATAGATAGATAGATAGATAGATAGATAGATGACAGATAGATAGATGATAGATAGATAGATAGATAGATAGATGACAGATAGATGACAGATAGATAGATAGATAGATAGATGATAGATAGATAGATAGATAGATAGATAGATAGATAGATAGACAGATAGACAGATAGACAGATAGACAGACAGACAGACAGACAGACAAGAAAGAAAAGACAGACTAACAGACAGAGATAGGTAGATAGAAATATAGAGATAGGTAGATAGCTATAGATGATGAAGATAGATAGATAGATAGATAGATAGATAGATAGACAGACAGACAGACAGACAGACAGACAGACAGACAGACAGACAGACAGACAGACAGACAGACAGACAGACAGAAAGATAGACAACAGACAAAACAGACAGATAGATAGATAGAGGTGATAGGTACATAGGTAAAACATAGTGATAGGTAGATAGCTATAGATGATAGACAAACAGACAGACAGACAGACATATAGATAGATAGAAAGAGACAGACAGACAGACAAGAGAGACAAGACAGACAGATAGAGGTGATAGGTAGATACAGAGGTAGAAACATAGTGATAGGTAGATAGCTATAGAAGATAGATAGACAGACAGACAGACAGGTAAGATACATAGTGGACTCCATCTTCTAAAGAATTCAGACTTTAGGGGAATTCAAGTCTATATTCATGGACAGAGCCTTCTCTGCTGTTGCCCCCACCCTGTGGAACGTTCTCCTCTCAGAGATAAGGAGGGTCCTCACTCTCCTGGTCTTCTGGCACGAATAGATGGCTCTGTGGCCTTGCTTAGGGCTCACAGAGGAGAGGGCTAATTTCAAAATTTGGTAAATAATTATATAAAATAAAATAAAATCAAAAGGACCTGATCCATTTACTTTTCCGGACTCGCCTGTCTGTGCTCTTTCAGTATCCCATGATGTCATCCCTGACATCATGGACCTGATCTTTGGATGGACATCTATTGCTGCTCCATGCGGCTTTGTGCTAATTGTGCTAATTAGCTTTGTGCTAATTAAATGTGAACTTAAATCACGACAACAAAGCAGGCAGTGCTCTCAAATGAAAAGGAGCCATTGATTTGCCGCTCGGAAGCACGTTAAATAAGCACAGAGTGTTTTCTGTTCCAGTTTACAAAACACATGTGGGGTGTTTTCACCGGAGACTTCACGGCTCTTGAAAAATTGTTTAAATCAGTGAGAGACAGAATGCATCAGGCTCGCTCCGTGCCAACATACAAGACAGTTGATAACATTATTAGCATGCTGGGGTCAAAACTGTCCGCTCCAGTAAACCATCTCTAATGTGCCATGAACTCCTGCCACTGCAAATTGGAATTGAGGTTATCATCTTAACTAATAATTGCTTTGAAATATTGTTGTCATTGGTAACCTGGTTGTACAGATATTAGTTGGGTGTTGTCCATTTTTTGGGGGGGGGGCTGGGTTACATACTCTGCAAAGGCAGTAGGTTGGCTAAGACGGAAACATAGCATCTGTGGGTAGAGATGGCACCACCAGTGTGCCTCTCCCCTCTTTAAATGACATCTGCCACTCCCCAATTAATCATATTATTATTTTTAAAACGCACCAGAGCCCTGGAGGTGCAGGGGTTAGAATGCAGTATTGCAGGCAAACTCTGCCCACTGTCGGGAGTTCAATCCTGGACTGTATGTGAAACTGCTTGCAGCCAGAGGTGGCTGAAGATGTGTGTGTCTTCCTGTGTTTGGAGGCTTGCCAGAAACGTGGGAGCATTTGGGGAACATTTGAAACAATTAAAGGGTGGTGTGAATTGCCAGCTGCCCTGGGTCATCACACCTACGGTGGGACTAGAACTCACAGTCTCCTGGTTTCTAGCCTGGCGCTTTAACCACTAGACCCATGGCAGGCCCAGTGTTGTACAGTAGAGCAAACTGCCATTGGAAACAAAACAAGTCTTCCCTTCATTACAACTTAAAAAAGGACCCCCAAAGCACATTGCTTACCCAAACTTCTCAATGATTTTACAATGGTTTGTATTGTCTTTCTGCTTTAGCTGTCTTTCAAGCTTTGTTTTGTTATGCCCAAGTCAGCAGCAACTCTATGGTATGGTACTAAGGTGGGAAGCAAAGGAAGAGAAAGGCAAAAGGATAAGTCTCTCAAACATAATAGCCTGCTCAAGGTCAGTTTATTAAACAATGTCTATTCTCCTTGGTTTTCAAGTGCTTAGCTTTAATTTGCAACAGGTGTTATTCAAATAAGTGTCACTGCCTCACTCAAAGCTCTGAATAGAGAACAGAATTCGAGTAGACACGTAACACCTTCCATCTGAATGGCTAATGGATGCTTTTCAAGTCTCTGTATTGTTTCCCCCAGAACTCCAAGGACAAGCCCAAGTAATTATCACCATGTGTTGAATTCCTCTCAGGGGGAATCTTTTTACATCATTTTATGCCGCTTCCCAGGAACTCACCATAAAACAATTGACGAAGTAGGAGATAAAAATGATGAGGATGTAAAATTAAAATCGCAATGCATTAAAGACCTCCAAGGTCCCTTCCAGCTCTATTCTATTCTAAAAATAGTTAATATAAAAAAGTAGGCCTTAAAATTGGGCACGAAGGATCAGTGATTAAGAAGTTAAGCTTGTCAGCTGGAAAGCTGACAGCCTGGGTTCGAGATCTGAACACCGCATGAGGGGGTGAGCTCCTGTTCCTTGCTCCAGCTCCTGCCCACTTAGCAGTTTGAAAGCATGCAAATGCATGTAGATAAATAGGTACCACTTTGGTGGCAAGGTAACCGTGTACTGTGTTTTACCAGATGCTCTGTGCTGCGGTATGATGTCCTTCTGGCCACATGACTGTGGAAATGTTTTCGGACAACGCTTTAAGGAAGGACGGTTCACAAGACCACACCTAGAATACTGCAACCAGTTTTGGTCACCACACTATACAAAACATGTTGAGACTTTGGAACAGGGGTCTTCAAACTCGGCCCTTTTATGACTCATGGACTTCAACTCCCGGAATTCCTCAGCCAGCGTGCCTGGCTGAGGAATTCTGGGAGTTGAAGTCCATGAGGGCCAGGCTTGAAGACCCCTGCTCTAGAAAGAGTACAGAGAAGAGCAACAAAGATAATTAGGGGACTGGAGGCTAAAACATACAAGGAATGGTTGCTGGAATTGGGTATGTCTAGTTTAATGAAGAGAAGGACGAGGGGGGACATGATAGCAGTGTTCCAATATCTCAGGGGCTGCCACAAAGAAGAGGGAGTCAAGCTATTCTCCAAAGCGCCTGAAGGCAGGAGAAGAAGCAACGGATGGAAATCAATCAAGGAGAGAAGCAACCTAGAACTAAGGAGAAACTTCCTGACAGTTAGAACAATTAACCAGTGGAACAACCTGCCTTCAGAAGCTGTGAATGCTCCAACAGTGGAAATTTTTAAGAAGAGACTGGACTGCCATCTGTCAGAAATTGGTGTAGGGTCTCCTGCTTGGGTGGGCGATTGGACTACATGATCTACAAGGTTCTTTCCAACTCTGTTATTCTGTTATTATTAGCTCCCAGGTGACTCCATCCATGTAGAGTTATTTGTCAACGTTACAGAAATAGTTCAGCGTTACTTTTTTTTTCAGGAACATTTTTTAATTTTCCAGATTAATCAAGAGACTTGGCCTATTCAATTTGACTCCCCTCTAAGTCCCACAAGCACTAAGGCTGACCTTAGTTGGCTTTTTCAAGGTCTGGGTAATCCTCAACTTACAACTGTTCATTTAGTGACTGTTCGAAGTTTCAATGGCATTGGAAAAATGTCATCCACACTTATGACCGTTGCAGCATCCCCAGGGTCACATGGTTACATTTTGGATGCTTGGCAACAGGCATGTATTTATGATGGTTGTAGTCTCCTGTGATCACCTTTTACAACCTTCTGACAAGCAAAATCAATGGGGAAGCCAGGTTCCCCTAACAACCCTATTACTAAGTTAACAAGGGAAGTGCTTCACTTAACAGCTGTGGTAAAAAAAAGGTCACAAAATGGGGCACTGAACATCTGCCTAGTTTAGCAACAGAAATTTTGGGCTCAATTGTGGTCGTAAGCTGAGGACTACCTGTATACCCAGATCATTCCAATTGCTGCCGAGGCGATAATAATAATACTAATACTAATACTAATACTAATAATAATAATAATAGATGATGATGATGATGATGATGATGATGATGATGATGATAATAATAACAACAACAACAACAACAACAACAACAATAATAATAATAATAATAATAATAATAATAATGCCTCATAACACCTCGGACTTAACAATTGTCGATAAGAAAGACAAAAAAGTCTGGATAGTGGACCTGGCAGTGCCTGGAGACAGCAGAATAGACGAGAAAGAACCGGAGAAGATAACAAAATGCAAAGACCTACAAATAGAAATAGAAAGACTGTGGCAAAGGCAAAGAAGGGTAGTACCAATAGTAATAGGCACCTTGGGTGCAATCCCAAAACAACTGGAGCACCACTTGAACACCATTGGCATTGACAAATTTGCCATTAGTCAATTGCAAAAGGCGGCCTTACTAGGAACCGCCTCCATCCTGCGACGATATCTGTAATAACATCAAACATCCACATCTGCCTATCCCAGGTCTATGGGAAGGATTTGATAGGTAGACAAAATGCCAAATCCAGTTTGAACATCTGGCTGACTGTGCGATGATCAATAATAATAATAATAATAATAATAATAATAATAATAATAATAATAATAATAATAACAACAACAATAATAATAATGGTAAAGTTGGAAGGGACCTTGGAGGTCATCAAGTCCAACCCCCTGCTCAGGCAGGAAACCCTATACCATTTCGGACAAATGGCTGTCCAGTCTCTTCTTAAAGACTTCCAGTGTGGGAGCATTCACCGCTTCTGGAGGCAGGTGCAAATGGAAAAAATAAAGAACAGATGACTAATTAAGAGATATGCAATAGTATTTACCCCTTAAGAAATAAGCAGGAAATCTAATCAACACTTCCCCGCCACCTGGGTATACTTTCAAATATACCCAGTGTCTTTTAGCAGTGGATGTTTATTACTATAGTGGTTCCCGCCTGTAATTTTGAATGCAGAAAACATTTGTTTTAATTAAATTTAATTCTGAGCAACACTTGCCTTCAGGGTTATTGTTCACTTTCAGCCTTCCTTTCCTAAGGGCAGCCTAACCAGAGCTTGTGATATAACTATTTCCCCCAAGAAACGGTCCCTTCTGAGCGACAGCCTTCTTCCTTCAAGGTCTCTCCTTAAACCTATTAAAACTTGATTTGCAATTCATGGCTGGATTAAATAAGGCACGGGTTAGGCAAGAGAACATATAAAGCGTTTCTCTTTTAAGATGAATATTTATTCAGTCCTGAAATCAAAGCATCATTTTGCATAAATTGGAACCCTACCAGAATTTGAAAATCACAGAGAGCTTAAAGATGGAGTTTTGGAGGTTGCAGCATCATTTTTTCCAGTCCATCTGGAGTTAGTTTGGAAAACATGAAAAAGTTCTTTACATACCAAGGCAATATAGCCACACATTTTTAGATCTGATGGGTACCTCCCCAGCCTTAAACTGCTACTCAGGTCCACATCCAACATAAGGCTTCTGCAACCATCTCCGCTGTGTCTGCACAGACATATTTAGTTCAACTTTATCAGATTAGTTAGATGCTGGAAATAAAAAGGCTCTTCTTCTGGACTTTATTTTTACTTCCCCCCCCCCACAGGTGCTTTTTTCTCCCTTCTTTTCCAGAGAGCTAGGGGAGGGTCCCTCTGAGATTTCTTCTCCCATTCCTTCTGTGTGCTGAGATATATCTCTTCTCTTCTCTTATAGTAGTAGTAGTAGTAGTAGTAGTAGTAGTAATAATAATAATAATAATAATAATAATAATAATAATAATAATAATAATAATAATAATAATAATAATAATAATAATAGTAGTAATAAAAAAGTTGGAAGGAACCTTGGAGGTCATCTAGTCCAACCCCCTGCTCATGCAGGAAACCCTATACCATTTCGGACAAATGGCTGTCCAATCTCTTCTTAAAAACTTCCAGTGTTGGAGCATTCACCACTTCTAGAGGCAGGTTGTTCCACTGGTTAATTGTTCTAACTGTCAGGAAGTTTCTCCTTAGTTCTAGGTTGCTTCTCTCCTTGACTAGTTTCCATCTGTTGCTTCTTGTCCTGCCTTCTCTTCTCTTCTCTTCTCTTCTCTTCTCTTCTCTTCTCTTCTCTTCTCTTCTCTTCTCTTCTCTTCTCTTCTCTTCTCTTCTCTTCTCTTCTCTTCTCTTCTCTTCTCTTCTCTTCTCAAGAGGCTAGTCTAGAGTTTCAAGAGAAGTGCTCACAACACTCAGATCTTTCCCCAACAAAAGCTTTGTGAGATATGTTGAGCTGAGAGTGAATGATGTGCTTTATATAATACTTCTAACCAGGTAAATTATTGATCTAATCATTCATTTGATCATGTACTGAGGGATCTCGGAGTCCTAGTGGACAATCACTTAAATATGAGCCAGCCGTGTGCTGCAGCTGCCAAAAAAGCCAACACAGTGCTAGGCTGCATTAACAGAGGGATAGAATCAAGATCATGTGAAGTATTAATACCACTTTACAATGCCTTGGTAAGGCCACACTTGGAATACTGGATCCAGTTTTGGTCACCACGATGTAAAAAAGATGTTGAGACTCTAGAAAGAGTGCAGAGAAGAGCAACAAAGATGATCAGAGGATTGAAGGCTAAAACATATCAAGAATGGTTGCTGGAATTGGGGGGTGTCTGATTTAATGAAGAGAAGGACGAGGGGGGACATGATAGCAGTGTTCCAATATCTCAGGGGCTGCCACAAATAAGAGGGAGTCAAGCTATTCTCCAAAGCGCCTGAAGGCAGGACAAGAAGCAACAGATAGAAACTAACCAAAGAGAGAAGCAACCTGGAACTAAGGAGAAACTTCCTGACAGTTAGAACAATTAACCAGTGGAACGACCTGCCTCCAGAAGCGGTGAATGCTCCAACACTGGAAGTTTTTAAGAAGAGACTGGACAGCCATTTGCCTGGGCAGAGGGTTGGACTAGATGACCCCCAAGGTGCCTTCCAACATTATTATTATTATTATTATTATTATTATTATTATTATTATTATTATTATTGTTGTTGTTGTTGTTGTTGTTGTTGTTGTTGTTGTTGTTGCTGTTGTCATCGTTGTTGTTGTTGTTATTATTATTATTTTGCCAATCTCCTTCCCAAGCTCAATCCCCTATAGTTTTTGCATTCACTCTAGTTAAAAAAAAGAGAGAAAAAAGAAAAATACCCAATTAGAAACATTTACCAAAATCTAGATTATCTCCTAACTGACAACTGAAACAGATTCTTCCCTGAAGAGATTATGGTGAAAGTATTTTATCTTTAATCATGATGGTATCATCTTTACAGCTTTATATTCATTCAGATAATGCATAGAAATAATAAATTGCACGAAACAGATTAGTTTACAATGTAACTGGGACCTTCTGTAATTGTGACATTTATAAGCAGGATAATGTAGGAACTGGCTTCTTTACAGTATAATATGGCGCCAATAAGATAAAATTAAGTTTAATGTAGATATTAAGAATTGGACGTATTTCAGTTTCTCCCTATTTTCATTTTAAAATAGTCAAAAAGCCAGCTACATTTTTCTGATTAGACAAGCTTTGACTTTAGCTATCTCAGAATAAAAATCCATTTTGTGCTATTTTCACTTACAGAAAAAGGAGACAATTTCTCCTTAGTTCTCCTTTTAAAAAAAAACACTCCAATTTTTAGAATTAATTCTGCGTTCCTTTTGTTATATTTTTTTCAACATTTGATGGATTTTAAAGAATAGTAATCGTGCATCTGTCAAATTATTTGATTTTTTTTCATAATTTCTTGCTCTTTGAGAAACAGTGCTATTTCCCCTAGATTACAACATTCCTTTGTTTCTATTTTCCTTCTGACTCAGCCACTGGATAAATCTTTATCTGGGATTTGGAAAGTTTATGTATCCAGCTGAAAGCCTCAGAAAGACTTACATATTTACATATTTTTTTTTAAATCTTACCTTTATTACTTTATAGGTAACTCAAGGTGGCAAATATACCTAATTCCTCCTATTTTCTTCACAATAACAGACCTGTGAGTTGGGTTGGACTGAGAGAGTCTGATTGGCCCAGAGTCACTCAGTTAACTTTCATGTGTAAGGCAGGACTAGAACTCACGGTCTCCTGGTGATTGGTCCAAAA
>NW_015392742.1:0-1704 GCF_001527695.2 Protobothrops mucrosquamatus
GAAGCAACCTAGAACTAAGGAGAAACTTCCTGACAGTTAGAACAATTAACCAGTGGAACAACCTGCCTCCAGAAGTGGTGAATGCTCCAACACTGGAAGTTTTTAAGAAGAGACTGGACAGCCATTTGTCCGAAATGGTATAGGGTTTCCTGCCTGAGCAGGGGGTTGGACTAGATGACCTCCAAGGTCCCTTCCAACTACTACTACTACTACTACTACTACTACTACTACTACTACTACTACTACTACTACTACTACTTTATTATTATTATTATTATTATTATTATTATTATTATTATTATTATTTGTCAGAGAAGATTGCAAAAGGGAAACACGAAACCCGGGGACAACTGGGTCATAAATATGACTCAATTGCCAAGTGTCTGAATTTTGATCATGTGACCATGGGGATGCTGCAACAGTGACAGGTGTGGAAAAATGGTCATGGTAACTTCGAATGGTCACTAAACGAACTGTTGTAAGTCGAGGACTAGCTGTAATAGCTGTTCCTTAGTATAACATTCCTTCCATGACTCTCCCAGGCTCCCCGGCGTCTCTCACGGAGCTCTTTAAAGGAGGAATATAATATACAGGTAGTCCTCGACCTACAACCGTTGGTTTAGTGACCGTTCAAAGTTACAAAGCCCTGAAAAACATGACTTACAGCCGTTTTTTCAGAGTTATGACCTTTGCAGCATCTCCATGTGATCAAAATTCAGAGGCTTGGCAAGTGGTTCATATTGCTGTGTCTCAAGGTCATGGGATCGCCTTTGACCACCTTCTGACCAGCAAAAACAAGGGGGACGCCAGGTTCAATTAACAACCATGTTACTAACTCAAGTGATGGCGAACCTTTTAGAGACCGAGTGCCCAAACCGCAACCCAAACCCCACTTATTTATCGCAAAGTGCCAGGGCCGCATCAGCATTGTGGTGCCCTCGGGGGGGAGGAGGGCAGGGAGGCGCCTCTGAGTACCGCTTCTGGCACGCAAAAACCAGGGGCGCAAAAACGGGCCACCGTGCTGCAAGGCGCAAAAATGGCCACCACCGCACCCCGGGCTGCAGATACAGGGCGCCGCACCATGCAAGAACGGGGCAGGGCTAGTGAGTATCAGGCAGGCACTAACCCCGCCCCCTTTGCAGTGTGTGCGTGCGCCCCGTGCGCGCATGCACGCATGTCAAATGCTTCCCCCTCCTTTTTCTTCCAGTCCACCAATCGACAACATTTGGTGATCTCTGCTCTACCACCTCTACTCGAGCTTGCTAATCGGCCGCTTCACCTCCTTTGTGCTGGGTGGGGGTCCTGCTCCGGGCTGCGGTGGCGGCCTGATGGACCTGCTGCTGGCGGTGGTGGCGCACGTGCCAATAGAGAGGGCTCTGAGTGCCGCCTCTGGCACGCGTGCCATAGGTTCGCCACCACTGTACTAACTTATCAATCGCAGTGATTCACTTAACAACTGAGGCAAGAAAGGAAATAGGCTTGAATTATTGTCTATCCCAGTTAAGATAGATAACAAAGGACACTCCATTATTAAGGTGATGATGTATTAGGGCGAGAAATAGAAAATGTTTATGAAACAAAATAGGAATATATCTAAGTAAGTAATACGTGCATTTTAGACATTATAATTTTTACGTAGTGAGACAAAGGAAATTTGGGTTACCCGAAACTTAAAATACTTTGGATATTGAAGGTTAAATTGGA
>NW_015392742.1:5549-10195 GCF_001527695.2 Protobothrops mucrosquamatus
TTCGGTTCGGCTAGCCCTCCAACTGCTCTCTAGGCGTCTTTTCCGGCGTTTCATTTCTCTTAGCTCCTCCGTAAACCAAGGAGCCAGTTGAGATCTACGCCGGGTCAGAGGCCGCAAAGGCACGACTTGGTCCAGTGCCGCGGCAGCGGCTGCTTCCCAAGCCGCCGCCTGATTTTCCGCCGAGTCGTGAACTAGATCCACCTGTCTTGTAAAACACAACGCAAGATGGGGGGGGGGTGCACAAAAATGTTGTTGTTGTTGTTAGTTGTGAAGTCGTGTCCGACCCATCGCGACCCCATGGACAACGTTCCTCCAGGCCTTCCTGTGCTCTACCATCTTCTGGAGTCCATTTAAGCTCAGGCCTATTGCTTCAGTGACTCCATCCAGCCACCTCATTCTCTGTCGTCCCCTCCTTCTATTGCCCTCCATCTTTCCCAGCATTAGGCTCTTCTCCAGTGAGTCCTTCCTTCTCATTAGGTGGCCAAAGTACTTGAGTTTCAACTTCAGGATCTGGCCTTCTAAAGAGCAGTCGGGGTGGATCTCCTCCAGGACTGACTGGTTTGATCGCCTTGCAGTCCAGGGGACTGTCTTGGAAAACACAACGCAGAAGGGAGGGGGCGCACAACTATAATAGAACCAAAACCAACAAAATGTGTGCCTGACACACAAAGACTCACACACTCCCAATCTCCAAATCCTCCAGTCCCAGCCTTACCCTGACCCAGGACCTGGGGGAAAAACAACCCTCTACAGCTTTCTGGAATGCTAGAAGGGTGGGGGGCTTGCAGGCTCCCCCAGGAACGGGTCTTCCACAGGGCAGGGGCTGCAACAGAAAAGTCACACTTCCTGGGTCCCACTAGATCAGAGGTCCCCAATGTTTTTGGCACTAGTTTCACGGAAGACAATTCTAAATTTTCTAAACAAACCAATAAATAATGCCCTTTATTTCTGAAGGGATCCAAATGTAACCTTTTATAACCCAGCCATTGTTCATACTTTGCTCAGAGAGAACTTAAAATTGTGCTGAGAAAGAAAAAGCTAAGTTGTAACTTTAAATATGTTTGCTAACCTGCAATGTATCCTTCTCCAGCTTTAACTATATCAGGTGAAGGAGAAAACTCTGGGCTGCTTGCCAGCAATTGTGTATTCTTGCTCTGTAAATGTTTTTCTGCAGAAACTATAACTATTAGCGTGAGAAAGTACATTACACTTGATAAATATGGCGGTATATTTGTTGATATGTATGGGGGAGAGTTGGGAAAAATAAAAAAGTTATAAAAAAAAAGTCATGACGGGATGGAGCTCATAAGTGCAAAAGTCAGAAGAAGCAGGAAAAAGGGATAGGAATCATAAACGGGCTCTTTACACTGGCCTGACCTCTCTTTCCTTCCCTTTTGCTTATGCGATGCCTTCGTTTGGGGTATTTCAGGTTGATTGTCCTAGACTTAGGACCACCGTTGGCACTGGAACTTTTGGTCACTGAGTACTTGGTTTATAAGATGTCACGTGAGAGCCTGGCTCAGTGGCTGCAATCCTGTCCTCGTGTATGTGGCTGTTAAACAATTTCACACGTCGTTAAGCAGACGAATGTGGGGTTGTCTGAAGTGGGCAGGAAAGGCCATGGGAGTCCCAGCACAGGACACATTTGACTTCAGGGGGTCCTGGAGCAGTTTAGAGATGCTTTGGGACACGTTGCTTGGAAACATGTATGGAACATGCGGCTTGGAGAATGGCGCAAGGCTGCAAAGGCCTCCGGTCTGGGGATTAACACCTTATTTCTCAATGGCCACGGTGACACTGGGCTAAAGTCCAGTCCTGGGGTCAGTGGCCATTGGCTGAAATGGCTAAAGGCCCAAGGCCTCCACTTAAGGCCCAGCCCTGGCATTACTGTCAATCGGGGCTGCTTTCCATGGCCTGGATAGGGCGGCTCAGGCTTCCATGGGTGGCTGCAGCTGTGCATCCCACTTCAGCACCCCCCAACTCATGGGGGAGGGCCTGTGCCTGGTCTCTAGGACCAGCCCCACCCCCAGACACCCCCACATCCCTTGCCTGGGCCTTCTTCCACTTTAGAACCCTAAAGGATTGTAACCAGGAGCGTGGGATTGTGGCTGTACGTGAAGTGGCCATCTGACCCCTCACATAATTACTACTTCACTGAACAACCAACATTCCAGTCCCGATTTTCATCCTAAGTTGAGGACTGCCTAAAGCAGTGGTGGCGAACCTATGGCACGCGTGCCAGAGGCGGCACTCGGAGCCCTCTCTGTGGGCATGCGCCATGCCCCAGAGATGGCAACCGTCCCTCTTCAACCAGCTGCCCGCTAACCCGCCGAGGTCCCACGTGGCCGGATGCATCCCGGCACGGCTGGTTTCCCTCCCCCCCGTCCCGTCCCTCCTGGCCTCGCATGCTCTCCTTTTCCAGGGCACGACCCACTGCATCGCCTCCTCAGTTGTAGGCCACCTGTCCAGCTCAAATGCGGCTTTTCTGAACTGCTGGCGGTGGGCTGTGGAGCCCTAGAACAGTGGTGGCAAACCTATGGCACGGGTGCCAGAGGCGGCACTCAGAGCCCTCTCTGTGGGCACGCGCGCCGTCGCCCCAGTCCTAGGCCTTCAGCTGGGTTTTATAAAACTTTTTTGCTTTAGGCCTCCACTGCCGTGTGCAAAAAAACCCAAAAAGGTTCAATCAATCAATTTCAACTTCTCGCGGAAATTTTTTTTTTGCAAAGTTGGAATTGATTGATTGAACTTTCTAGTCCCACCCAGTCTGCCGTTACCACCGCAGCCACGCCCAGCCAATGGGCCACGCCCAGCCAATGGGCCACACCCACCCGGCACCCGACGATGCGTAAGTGGGTTTTGGGTTGCAGTTTGGGCACTCGGTCTCTAAAAGGTTCGCCATCACTGCCCTAGAGTGTGCCGGTCGAGGAGCCAGCAGGCTGTGGCTGCTGACGGACATCGTCGGCCCCCATGCGCTCGCTGGCCTCTGTGTGCGGGGGCCGACAGTGTCAGGCAGCAGCTGCCCCGGCCCCTGCCTTGCCCCGTGGCAATGGTACCCCCGCCCTGCCTCGCCTCACCTCAGAGGACGAGCCTCCTGCCCACCACCCCACCAGCCGGAGACGCCCTGGATCTCCCCTAGCCCTGCCCGGCCCCCAGAGGCATCCCTCCCCACGAGCAACATTGAGGTGACTATGCCCACTTTGGCCACACCCACCCAGTTTTCCATGACCACCACAGCCACGCCCACTCAGTGGGCCACGTCCCACCTGGCACCCAGCGATACATAAGTGGGTTTTGGGTTGCAGTTTGGGCACTCGGTCTCTAAAAGGTTCGCCATCACTGTATTAGATCAAACCAGTGACTTTCTGCTTCTAAGAAAATGGGAAGGAAGAGAGAGAGAGAGAGAGAGAGATAGAGAGAGAGAGGGAGAGAGAGAGAGAAAAAGAGAGGGGAGGGGATTCCCTATAGCAGTGATGGCGAACCTTTTAGAGACCGAGTGCCCAAACTGCAACCCAAAACCCACTTATGCATGTCGGGTGCCAGGTGGGTGTGGCCCATTGACTAGGTGTGGCCAATTGGGTGGGTGTGGGTGCGGTGGTAACAGCAGACTGGGTGGGACTAAAAAGTTCAATCAATCAATTCCAACTTTGCAAGATCTTTTTTTTCCCACGAGAAGTTGAAATTTACTGATTGATTGAACCTTTTTTTTTTTTTTTTGCACACAGCACTGGAGGCCTAAAGCGAAAAGGTTTTATAAAACTCAGCTGAAGGTCTAGGACTGGGGCAATGGCGTGCGTGCCCGCAGAGAGGGCTCTGAGTGCCGCCTCTGGCACCCGTGCCATAGGTTCGCCACCACTGCCCTATAGTGCTTAAGGCAGTGTTTCTCAACCTTGACAATTTTAAGGCATGTGGACTTCAACTCCCAGAATTCCACAGCCAGCAATGCTGGCTGTGGAATTCTGGGAGTTGAAGTCCATATGCCTTAAAATTTTCAAGGTTGAGAAACACTGGCTTAAGGGGAAATGTAGCTTCTCCCCTCCCCCTCGCAAGCCTGGTAGGAGCACTCTTGGCTTGCAAACTTGAGAGCTGCACACACACACACACACCAAATTAAACCACAAAAAGCAAGCAGGAAATTGCCAAACCACAAGGCACCTGGAGCAGCATCAAAACGAAAGCAAAAAAAACCCCCTCAGCGGTCTTACAAAAGGTGCAAACGTTGAGTGAGATTCCCTTGAAGACACAGGGCTTAAAATGAAAGGTAACTTCTCCCAGCTCCTATTTGCACCCTGAGAAAGCACCCTCGCAAACACATACCTTGGGGGGGGGAGGGAATCCCCCTCCAACGAGGGGGATTCTGGGGGAAGCCGCCGGTTGCAAGCTGACGCATGTGCTTGTCTTGCCAATTTGGGAGACTTGCGCAAAGGGAGCGCGAGCCCAGCTGGGGTGTCTGGAGGGGGAGAGGAGGAAAGTGAGAAAGAAGAGGAGGAAGAAAAAGGAGGAGGAGGAAAAGGAAGCAGGAAGAGAAGGAGGAGGCAGAAGAAGAGATTATACAGGTAGAGTATAGGTGGTACTTTGCTCAATAGTAGTAACTGTGAGAGGGACCTCGGAGTCCTAGTGGACAATCACTTAAATATGAGCCAGCCGTG
>NW_015392742.1:10617-17072 GCF_001527695.2 Protobothrops mucrosquamatus
AGGAGGAGGAGGAGGAGGAGGAGGAGGAGGAGGAACAGGAGGAAGGACGCGGAGCTAAAGAGGTTGCAAGCAAGTTGCAAGCGCAGCCGCTGGAGAACCTTTACACATAGCACGGCTTCTGCCCTGCCACTCTGACGCCCCTACCCAGACCCCTGCAGACTCGCTGCATGCCTCCAGCTGCACGGCCCGGTTCCTAACTGACCAAGGCCCGGTACCGGGAATGGGGGACCCCTGGTCTAACTTTCAAGGCAGATACGTCTCTGAATCTCTCCCTGAATTTTAAAAAAAGTTTTCCAGTGCATTAAGAAGCTCAGCCATTCATTAACTTGAAGGCACTGAGGAATCTGAATTAAGAAAATAGCCCTGAAACAATCACGGTGACAGGTTGTCTAATACATACATACATACATATATACATACATATATATATACATATATATATATATACATACATACATACATACATACATACATACATACATACATACATATATATATATATATATACCTGCCTGCCTCCAGAAGCGGTGAATGCTCCAACAGTGGAAGTTTTTAAGAAGAGACTGGAGAGCCATTTGTCCGAAATGGTGTAGGGTTTCCTGCCTGAGCAGGGGGTTGGACTCGATGACCTCCAAGGTCCCTTCCAACTTTATTATTATTATTATTACATACATGCATGTATACATACATACATAAATGTCGTTGCACACCGAACTAAAGAAATCGATGCCCACCGCATTACTAAAATAAATAAATAAATCAACCAGAAATCCAAAAGTGCCAAGCATCAAAACAGGACAGGTGCGTTATTCACAGCAATTAACTTTAGATTGTTACCTTAAAAAACACGCATCGCTTCGCAGACGGTAAAAATCTATTCCTGCCCGTTGGACCATGTGACGACGAAGTAAGCCTCCTTGGATAGAAGAAGTCTACCTGACCGGCAGCGGGGCGGGGCGGGGCGGGGGAAAAGGATCTCGCTGCCCTGCCCTTTGGGGACCCCTAAAAAAAAAGCAGCAGCGGGATCAGCCTTCGCTTTTTGCAGGACGCTACCCAGCCATTTCCAAGCGTCTCGCTCCCGGGCGACGATCTCCCCTCCCGGGTTCCCAGGGATCCACCGAGGACGACCGACTTTAAAAAAAAAAAAAAAAAGACGCTTTGCCTCCAAGATCAGGATGAGCCAGAAATGTCTTTGCGGGCAGGTCTAGGAGCCGAACTCGATCGTTTTAACTCTTTCATACCTCCCTCTACAGCAGGGGTCCTCAACCTTGGCAACTTTAAGACTTGTGGACTTCAACTCCCAGAATTCCTCAGCTAGCTTTGCTGGCTGAGGAATTCTGGGAGTTGAAGTCCACAAGTCTTAAAAGTTGCCAAGGTTGAGGACCTCTGCTCAACAGCAGTGTTTCTCAACCGTGCCAACTTTAAGATGGGTGGACTTCAACTCCCAGAATTCCCCAGCAAGCATTTGCTGGCTGAGGAATTCTGGGAGTTGAAGTCCACAAGTCTTAAAAGTTGCCAAGGTTGAGGACCTCTGCTCAACAGCAGTGTTTCTCAACCGTGCCAACTTTAAGATGGGTGGACTTCAACTCCCAGAATTCCCCAGCCAGCAAATGCTGGCTGGGGAATTCTGGGAGTTGAAGTCCACCCATCTTAAAGTTGGCAAGGTTGAGAAACACTGCTCTGCAGACTATTAAGGAGAAGAGCGGTCAAGCAGGAGACAACCACTAGGGGCGGTAGCGCGCAGCTTGGCCCGAGGGCAAGGAAGCGGAAGGGAAAAGGGCGGAACCAAAGCCAGAGTGGACCTTCCGGAAGCGCCGCCCACTTCCTGTTGTTTCCCCGAGAGCGGCTACTTTGCAAGCCGGAAAGGAGTCGCCTGGCTGCCCAAGGATCCCGGACTCATCCTCCCTGTCTCCCTGCGGGCATTACTGAGCAGCCGACAGAAGGGAAAGGCAGCGGCCTGGACTTCCGCCGGCCTTCTGGTGGCTTCCGGTACGGTTGCGGGGGACGGGGACTCCTGACTTCCGGGGTCCCTGGGGTGGAGAGGAGGAGGCCGCGCGGAAAGGGGCGAGGGGTCTCCGCGGGCAGCCTCAGAGGCCGCCCCGTCTTTTCCTTGGAGCCTTGAAGGGGCCTCTTGACAGGCTTGAGGGCTGCGCTGGGTGATATAGGGCAGGGGTTCCCCAAGCTTGGCCACTTTATGACTTGTGGACTTCAACTCCCAGAATTCCTCAGCCAGCCAAGCTGGCTGAGGAATTCTGGGAGTTGAAGTCCACAAGTCATAAAGTGGCCAAGCTTGGGGACCCCCTGATACAGGGGACCGGTCTGATTCAGTTGAGGGCTTTGGGGAAAATGATTAGGAGAGCCAGAAACGTCTCCTGGTCCTTCTTTCCTTCTCCACTGTGATCTCCCACCAAGCGTAGGTAGTCCTCGACTTACGACAGTTCGTTCAGTGACCGTTCAAAGTTAGAACAGCACGAATGTGACTTAGGACCCTTTTTTTCACAGTGAGGACCTTTGCAGCCTTTCCCCATGGTCACGTGATCAGAATTCGGACGCTCGGCAACTTGACTCACAGTTATGACGGTGGTAGTGTCCCGGAAGTCGTGGGATCCCCGTTTTGTGACCTTCGGACAAAGTCCATGGGAAAGTCAGATTCACTTAACAACCCGGTTACAAACATATCAGCTGCGGTGATTCACTTAACAGTGGTGGCAAGAAAGGCTGTAAAATGGAGCACAGCTCACTTAACAACCAGGTGATAGGTAGTCCTCAACTTATGACGACAATGGAGCCCAAAGTTTATGTTGCTAAGTGAGACATTTGGTTTTTTGCCCCATTTTATGACCTTGCTTGCCACAGTTGTTAAGTGAATCATTGCAGTTGTTGTTAACATGTTTCTTAAGTGAATCTGGCTTCCTCATTGACTTTGCTTGTTGGAAGGTCTCAAAAGAGGATCATGTGATCCCGGGATGCTGCAACCGTCATGAGTCAGTTGAATTTTGATCACGTGACCCTGGGTCGTTAAGTGTGAAAAATGGTCATAAGTGACTTTTTCCAGTGATGCTGTAACTTTGAATGGTCACTAAATGAACTGTTGTAAGTCGAGGACTATCTGAACTAACAACTGCAGCACTTAACAACTGGGGCAAGAAAAATCATACAATGGGGGCAAAACACACATAAATTTGGGACTCAATTCTGGTCGTAAAGTCGAGGACTACCTGTGTGTGGGTTGAGTTCAGTCCCCTCCCCCCTTGCCAAGGCTGAAGTCACCCATCCTCACGCCTCCCTTGACTTTAGGGGGCAAATAATGCCCTGAAAAGCTGCAGGCTAGGCAATAATTCCACAAGGGGTCCTTTTGTGTTTGCGTTACCCTGTCAAAGTCCTGTTTGGCAAGGATGCTGCGATGGTACCTCTTCCATTTTTAAACAGGTACACAGGATGAAAGCGTAGTGGGAATAAAATGGGTACATGTGATTTGTTGTTGTTAGTTGCGAAGTCGTGTCCGACCCATCGCGACCCCATGGACAACGTTCCTCCAGGCCTTCCTGTCCTCTGCCATCTTCTGGAGTCCATTTAAGCTCACGCCTATTGCTTCAGTGACTCCATCCAGCCACCTCATTCTCTGTCGTCCCCTTCTTCTATTGCCCTCCATCTTTCCCAGCATCAGGCTCTTCTCCAGTGAGTCCTTCCTTCTCATTAGGTGGCCAAAGTATTTGAGTTTCAACTTCAGGATCTGGCCTTCTAAAGAGCAGTCAGGGTTGATCTCCTCTAGGATTGACCGGTTTGATCGCCTTGCAGTTCAAGGGACTCGCAGGAGTCTTCTCCAGCACCAGAGTTCAAAGGCCTCAATTCTTTGGCGCTCAGCCTTTCTTATGGTCCAACTTTCACAGCCATACATTGCAACTGGGAAAACCATGGCCTTGACTATACACACTTTTGTTGGCAGGGTGATGTCTCTGCTTTTTAGCATGCTGTCTACATTTGCCATAGCATATGTGATAGGACCGGGTTTTGAAAGCATACAGTGATGACTTAGTTCAGGGGTCTTCAAACTTAGCCCTTTTATGACTTGTGGACTTCAACTCCTAGAATTCCTCAGCTGGGCATGCTGGTCTGGGAGTTAAACTCCACAAGTCATAAAAGGGCCAAGTTTGAAGACCCCTGACTTAATTGCTCTGGGTTAAATTGTATCATGTCTTTTCTTTTACATTTTGGGAAAGAAAAGTAGCTTCCTTTAAGCTTCCTTTTTTATTTGTGAGGATATTTTAACCTTTTCTTTCTTTGGACATGCGACAGGAGGGTAAAAATATAATTATTATTTCCCGATTGGATAAATGGAATAAAATCAAAGACTTTATTTTTTTATTTAAAATATTTAAAATTTCATAACGTAACAGCTAAGTATTCCGATCAAAAATGTCAGCTTCCATCCGTAGTTGTACTTGTAAACGTAACTGTATTTATAAACTCCCTCAGATATCTTAACTGCAATATGATATATTGAAAGACGAAGGATGAGAAAGCGATGAGTCAGCCAAGACCTGCTGGGACAGATCGGGAGCCAGAAGGAACGGGAAAAACCTCCCGTGCCGTTCATCGCCAGCGTAAGGAGGAGCGCCTGGGATGGGGAGCGTCACAAGAGAGCCGAAGGAGATGCAGGAGCGCTGGGAAGGCCAGCTCCAGCAGTTCCTGAAATCTCTGCAGCCCATTTTAACGGGACGGGGAAGCTCTGGGACGTCCGAGGCTTCTCCTTGGGAGGACACCAAGGAGTTCCTGGCCTCCTTTGAGCAAGTGGCCAAAGCTTGCCGATGGCCTCGGGACCAGTGGGCGGCCCATCTCCTGCCAGCCCTGAGCGGAGAAGCGGAAGAGGCCTTCCGAGGTCTGGAAGCCAGAGACCAGGAAAACTATGAGAAAGTGAAGGCTGCCATCTTACGGGGGGAAGCCCTGAGAACGGAGAGGCAGCGGCAGCACTTTCGACAGTTCTGCTGCCAGGAGGTAGAGGATCCCCGGAGGATCCACAGCCAGCTCCAGGATCTTTGCCGCCAGTGGTTGAGGCCGGAGAGACGCACCAAGGAGCAGATCCTGGAGCTGCTGATCCTGGAGCAGTTCCTGGCCAGCCTCCCACCGGAGCTGCGGAGTTGGATCCAAGCCAGGAGGCCGGAATCGTGTCCCCAGGCGGTGGCCCTGGTGGAGGACTTCTTGATGAGTCAACAGGAGGCCAAAAGCAGGACACCTCAGGTGGGTTTTACTATCCAGATCCTCACGTTTCTAACAGGTTGCACAGTGCTGGTGTTGAATCACCCTCAGGTATTAACTGAAACTCGAGAGCGCCGAATAATTTTAAGAGGTTATTTTTAAGATCATTGTCAATAAGAACCCATCTGCAATGGCTATCTTTGTATGATCATCAGTTGGTCAACAATTAGTTATAGCTTGCTCAGTTCCACCATATTTTGAATAATGTTATGTGTAAACAATTCATTTCAATGTTATTTACTATCACTTGTTCGATTTCACTAATTTGTGAGGGGGAAAAAGTACGATGATTTTATCCCCAAGCAACCTACAATGACGTTGATTGCACATATCCTAGTTGCTACAGTCATACAACAAATATAAATTTTAATATACTCCCTTTTGCAGCTTTTTGTGTGTGTTCAAGGCATCAAGCTTAAATGTTCCTACAGTTGTCCAACGCAGTTCAAGGTTGCGTTTTTGAATAATGAACAGAGATTGTGGGGACAAACTGTTAGGGGTAGCTTTCCTCCTTTATATAACCACAGTTTGTGAACAAGCCAACGTTAATTATGGGTCATCCTGAGGCCTTGACCGGGGGTCTTCAAATCTGGCCCTTTTATGACTTGTGGACTTCAACTCCCAGAATTCCTCAGCCAGGCACGCGTGCCTGGCTGAGGAATTCTGGGAGTTGAAGTCCACAAGTCATAAAAGGGCCAGGTTTGAAGACCCCTGGCCTTGACCTTTGAACTACGGAGGCTGAATTCTTACAGCACAGGTAATCCTCGATTTACAGCCAATTGGGACCAGAACATCTGTTGCTAAGCAGTGCAGTCGTTATGTGACTTACACAATTTCATGACCATCGATGCTACAACCATCAAGTGACTTGTGGTCGTTAAGCGAATCTGGCTTCCCCATTTGATTTTCCTTGCTAGAAACCCCCTGGGAAAGTTGCAACTGGTGATCACATGACCCTGGGACCCTGCAACCTTCTGAAATACAGAATAGAATATAATATAATAGAATAGAATAGAATATAGAATAGAGAAGGATAGAGAATAGAATGAGTAGAATAGAGAATAGAATAGAAAATAGAGTAGAGTAGAGTAGAATAGAATAGAAAATAGAATAGAAAATAGATTAGAATAGAATAGAATAGAGAAGGATAGAGAATAGAATGAGTAGAATAGAGAATAGAATAGAAAATAGAGTAGAGT
>NW_015392743.1:0-8136 GCF_001527695.2 Protobothrops mucrosquamatus
ATCAGGTGACCCTGGGACACTACGACCGTCGTAAATGCGAGTTGGTTCCCCAGCGTCTGAATTTTGATCAGGTGACCCCGGGACACTGCGACCGTCGTAAATACGAGTTAGTTGCCAGGCGTCTGAATTTTGATCACGTCACCCCGGGATGCTGTGACCGTTGTAAATACGAATTAGTTGCCTGGTGTCTGAATTTTGACCACGTGACCCCGGGACGCTGCGACCGTCGTAAATACGAGTCGGTTGCCAAGCTCAGATATGCTCAGGAACTGTTTGGCATCCGGAAATGCCCACGTACACTAGATAGTCCTCGAATTACGACGGCCTTCGGAGACAATCGTCACGTGAATGCTGCCCCATTATACGACACTTTCCCGCCAGTTGTTAAGTGGATGGCTTGCCTTGGTTAAGTTAGTGAGTGTTCAAAGTTACGACGGGAAAAAAAGGGGACTAAGGACCGTTTTCCCCGCTTATGACCATTGCAGCATTTCACACACCATGTTCACGGGATCAAAATTCATACGCTTGGAGACTGACTCGCGTTTACGACGGTCGTAGTGTCCCCGGGATCTGAGGAGCAGAGCCGAGGGGGTAGCCCGATTCACTTAACAACCGTGTGGCAAGAAAAGTCGTAAAATGGGGCCAAACTCCCTTCACAAAGGTCTCAACAACGGAAATTTTGGCCAAACTCAACAAGTTGTCTCACTTAGTGACGGAAACATCGGCTACGGTTGTGGGCGTAAGTCGAGGACTGCCGATATGCTTTATTCTTTTCCCATGTTTTAAAAAAAACCCTGTAAAGGGGAGACCCTGCTTAGGCAGTCCTCCCATTTGCGACGGAGCATTTAGTGACCGTTCCAAAGTTACGACGGCACGCCGAGGATCACAAAAGGGGATCGCGGGACGCTGCAACCGTCGTAAATCCGAGTCAGCGGCCAAAGCGTCTGAATTTTGATCGGGCGGATGCAGGGATGCCGCGAGGGTCCGTTAAGTGTGAAAAAAACGGTCCGTCGTAACTTTGGTCACTAAGCGAATCGCTCCCTGTCCAAGGATCCCTCCTTCTTCCTTCCCGGGCTTTTCAGCATGGGCTACGTGATCCCTCCTCCCTTCCCGAACCCGTCTTAGGGAAAAAAAAACACAGACATACTCCAGGATCTCGTTCTTGGTGTCAATCGTGGCCATGACTTCCCTCAACAGCTTGGCTTTCTCCTCACTGAGGACCGGAAACATGAGAGAGAAGAAGAAGAAGGAGAAGAAGACATGAGGTGGAGAAGAAGACAACTCAGCTTTTTGAGTTTCAGGAGGAAAGGATGGAACGACGTCACTTCGCTCCGGTCGCATCCGAACCCAGAGCTGAGCCGAGCTTCTGGTGGGCTTCTCAAGGGTGGACGGTGGAACTCACCGCCACCAGCTGGAACTCAACGCTTCCCTTGAGGAGCATCTGGGGGCTCCAGCTGAGGCAGATGATTGGCAGCGGTGGACAGCCCACAATCCTGAGCTGTCACTACATATAACCCCACTGTTGCCCAAGCAGCCACAACTCCCCATTTACTACCGGTTGCAATTCAAGGCGTTGGTCATCCCCTCCAAAGACCTTCACGGCCTCTAAGGAGGCTTCCTACTACCCCGACGGGACGAAGCCCAGCCCGCTCGCTCCCAAATCCCTTGGCTGAGGGAATTCCAGCAAGGCGGTCCTGTGGAACCTCCTGCCACTAGAAGGGAAACCGGCTTCACACCCTTTCGGAATACGCGGATGTCCGTCAAAAGCTGGTTTGTCCTACCTGTACAGCGACGAAGCTTCATGGGCCGCCATGGGTACCAGCTTGGCGAAAATATCCGGCCCGGTTACGGCTGGATCGGTGGGGTTGACGGGGAGGGCTTTGACCAACGACGCCCCTGTAGGGTAGACACGACAATGACGGAGATAATCACAAGAGACTTTCCCCCCCCCCACCCAGGCTTTGACAGGTGGTCCTCGACTTACGACTGCAAGATTTTTCCAGACGAGTGTAAGCAAGCCATGCCCGGATTTGTACGACCGTTTCGGCCCCCCGGTTCTGACGGGAATCCCTTCAGTTGTTGAGTGAATCGCCCAGGCGTTAAATGGATCTGGCCTCCCACACTGGCAAGGTCCCAAAGTGGGGATGGCCGGACACCCCTCCCCTCCCCCCGGGGCCGTCAGAAATACAATCACCAAGCCAATTTTGGGTTTGGTGACGGTAGGAACGCGGCGATGTCGTTAAGTGGGAGAAACGGACCGAAGTCACTTTTCTCCCCGCGTCGTTGTAAGTTCAAACGGTCACTAAATGAATGGACATAAGTCGAGGACTCCCTGTTCAGGGTTATTCAGTTTTTTACGGGTGTAAAAAAAAAAGTATACCGGTAAGTCCTCGACTTAACGATCCCAATATCCGCTAAGTGAGGGAGAACAAATTAACGACCACAAAGGCGCCCCAAATATCCGCTAAGTGAGGGATAACAAATTAACGACCACAACGGCGCCCCAAATATCGGTGGAGGGATAACAAATTAACGACCACAAAGGCACTCCAAATATCCGTTAAGTGAGGGATAACAAATAACAACCACAAAGGAGTCCCAAATATCCGAGACATAACAAATGTCTCACTTAACAACGGAAATTTGGGGCTCAATTGTGGTCATTAAGATGAGCACTTACGAGTATGCTTTTGTTTTTTTTCCCCTGTAAAAAATTTGAGTTTTCCCCGATTTATGACCTTTCCTGCCACCGTCGTTAAGTGAATCACTGCAGAGACACGGTCGTTTTAAGGGAATCCTGCTCCCCCGTTGACTTGGCTTGTCAGAAAGTCGCAAAAGGGGATCACAGAGGAGCCCTGCACACCGCGACCGTCGTTAACTACGACTCGATCGGCAAGTTTCTGAACTGCACTCGTGGGACGCTGGAACGGTCGTAAGTGTGAAAAACAGTCGTAAGTCACATATTTTTTTTTAGTGTCGTCGTAACTTCGGACGGTCAGTAAACACACTGTTTACAAGAAGCGGACACTTTTTTGAGGATTTATTTGGACCCAAAGTGACAACAATTGATCCACACAAGGCTAATTTTGTAAATTAAATGTCAAGTGGATTCACTTATCAAACTCTGGATTTTTGGTTTGCTGTTTAAACAACAAAAAATGGCCGGCTGAGGGATTCTGGGAGTTGAAGTCCTCCCGTTTACCTTTAATGGACTGCAAAGTATCCAGAGCAGGGACGGCCTCATGGTAGATGAAATCGTTGTCCTTTTTCGACGAATTATACCTAAGAAGGAAGAAGGGTTCAGAAAACTCCTCGTTAGATCACCCAGTGGCTCCCTCTCCTTTCCCAGCCCTACCAGCTCCCAGGACAGGATTCACACTAGCGGCCTGATTCCTGCTACCCATTTTGGACACCCAAAGATCTTTCCAGGGTGAGGCTGATGGGGACGGAACGAAAGGATCCATTCTGGCTAGTACAGGGAAGTCCCTGACTTATGACGACCAAGGCAACGTTTCTGTTGTTAAGTGAGACAGTTGTGCCGTGAGTTTGGCCCCATTTTACTGCCTTTTTCGCCAGGGTTGCTAAGTTGTGAAGTTCGCCACACGGTCGTTAAGTGGATCTGGCCTCCCCTGTGTCAGCTTGGTTCACAAAAGGGGATCATGGATCCCTGGGACACTGCAACAGTCGTAAGTACGAGTCGGTTGCCCAGCATCTGAATTTTGATCACGTGACCCCGGGACGCTGCGACCGTCGTAAATACGAGTCAGTTGCCAAGCGTCTGAATTTTGATCACGTGACCCCGGGACGCTGCGACCGTTGTAAATACAAGTCGGTTGCCAAGCGTCTGAATTTTGACCCACGTGACCCCGGGGCGCTGCGACCGTCGTAAATACGAGTCAGATGCCAAGCGTCGGAATTTTGATCACGTGACCCCGGGACGCTGCGACCGTCATAAATACGAGTCGGTTGCCCAGCGTCTGAATTTTGATCCCGTGACACGGGGACGCTGCGACCGTCGTAAATAGGAGTCGGTTGCCCAGCGTCTGAATTTTGATCACGTGACCCCGGGGCGCTGCGACCGTCGTAAATACGAGTCAGATGCCAAGCGTCTGAATTTGGATCCCGTGACCCCGGGACGCTGCGACTGTCATAAATACGAGTCGGTTGCCCAGCGTCTGAATTTTGATCCCGTGACACGGGGACGCTGCGACTGTCGTAAATACGAGTCAGATGCCAAGTGTCTGAATTTGGAAAAAGGGGCGGTGACAACTCCGCAAGAACTCACTTCCCTCCGATGACGTCCATGGTGAATCTCAGCGCTTCCTGTACGGTTTCGGGCTGGCCCTGCGAGAAACAGCCGGATTAAAATATGGTATATTCTGCATTTTACTCGCACTGATGACAATCCCTAGTTGGGTCATGAGACGTCTGCAAGGAAACCACCTAGCTCAGAGAGCAATCAAGGACCCCACAATCCCTTCCTTCCTTCCTTCCTTCCCCTCCTCCTAGCACTGATGCTGTTCTCTACTTGGGTCATGAGACGTCTGCAAGGAAACCACCCAGCTCAGAGTACTCGGGACCCCAGTCAGTCCGTCCTTCCTCCTCCTCCTCCTCCTCCTCCTCCTCTTACGGACGACATTCAAACCCCCACCTCTGGGCGCCCCTCCTCCCGTCCCGCCTCCGTGCGGGGCGGACTTCCGGCGTCGTGGGCCGCCGGCAGCCGGATTTTGCCAAGGGCCAATTTGTCCAAAATGGTATATAAGGGGTCGGAGTTGATGACCTCCGAGGTCCCTTCCCACTTTATGACGACGACGACGATGATGAAGAGACTGGACGGCCATTTGTCCGAAATGGTGTATAGGGTTTCCTGCCTGAGCAGGGGGTCGGACTAGATGACCTCCAAGGTCCCTTCCAACTTTATTATTATTATTATTATTATTATTATTATTATTATTATTATTATTGAGGTTGGACAGCCATTTGTCCGAAATGGTGTATAGGGTTTCCTGCCTGAGCAGGGGGTCGGACTAGATGACCTCCAAGGTCCCTTCCAACTTTATTATTATTATTATTATTATTATTATTATTATTATTATTGAGGTTGGACAGCCATTTGTCCGAAATGGTGTATAGGGTTTCCTGCCTGAGCAGGGGGTCGGACTAGATGACCTCCAAGGTCCCTTCCAACTTTATTATTATTATTATTATTATTATTATTATTATTATTATTATTATTATTATTATTATTGAGGTTGGACAGCCATTTGTCCGAAATGGTGTATAGGGTTTCCTGCCTGAGCAGGGGGTTGGACTAGATGACCTCCAAGGTCCCTTCCAACTTTATTATTATTATTATTATGAAGAGACTGGACAACCATTTGTCTGAAATGGGATTAGGGTTTCCTGCCTGAGCAGAGGGTTGGGCTAGATGACCTCCACGGTCCCTTCCCACTTTATTATTATGATGATTATGAAGAGACTGGACAGCCATTTGTCTGAAATGGTATACAGGGTTTCCTGCTTGAGCAGGGGGTCGGACTAGATGACCTCCGAGGCCCCTTCCAACATCAACATCATCATCATCATCATTATTATTATGAGATTGGACAGCCATTTGTCCGAAATGGGATAGGGTTTCCTGCCTGAGCAGGGGGTTGGACTAGATGACCTCCACGGTCCCTTCCCACTTTATGATGATGATGAAAAGACTGGACAGCCCTTTGCCTGAAATGGGATAAGGGTTGCCTGCCTGAGGAGGGGGTTGAGCTAGATGACCTCCACGGTTCCTTCCCACTTTATTATTATTGTTATGATTATGAAGAGACTGGACAGCCGTTTGTCTGAAATGGGTTTAGGGTTTCCTGCCTGAGGAGGGGGTTGGGCTAGATGACCTCCGAGCCCCCTTCCAACTTTATTATTATGATGATTATGAAGAGACTGGACAGCCCTTTGTCTGAAATGGGATTAGGGTTGCCTGCCTGAGCAGGGGGTCGGGCTAGATGACCTCCAAGGTCCCTTCCAACTTTATTATTATTATTATTATTATTATTATTACTATTATTATTATTATTGTTGTTGTTGTTGTTGTTGTTTTGTTGTTGTTGTTTTGTTGTTGTTGTTTTGTTGTTGTTATTATTATTATTATGATTATGAGATTGGACAGCCCTTTGTCTGAAATGGGATTAGGGTTGCCTGCCTGAGAAGGGGGTCGGACTAGATGACCCCTTCCCACTTTATTATTATTATTATTATGAAAAGACTGGACAGCCGTTTGTCTGAAATGGGTTTAGGGTTTCCTGCCTGAGCAGGGGGTTGGGCTAGATGACCTCCGAGGTCCCTTCCAACTTTATTTATTATTATTATTATTATTATTATTATTATTATTATTATTATTATTATTATTATTATTGAGGTTGGACAGCCATTTGTCCGAAATGGTGTATAGGGTTTCCTGCCTGAGCAGGGGGTCGGACTAGATGACCTCCAAGGTCCCTTCCAACTTTATTTATTATTATTATTATTATTATTATTGTTGTTGTTGTTGTTGTTGTTGTTGTTTTGTTGTTGTTTTGTTGTTGTTTTGTTGTTGTTATTATTATTATTATGATTATGAGATTGGACAGCCCTTTGTCTGAAATGGGATTAGGGTTGCCTGCCTGAGAAGGGGGTTGGGCTAGATGACCTCCGAGGTCCCTTCCAACTTTATTTTTTATTATTATTATTATTATTATTATTATTATTATTATTATTATTATTATTATTACTACTACTACTACTACTACTACTACTACTACTACTACTACTATTATTATTATTATTATTATTATTATTATATTCTGAGTCTTAACATAAAATCCCAAGGAAAGGGCCGAGAGGGAGGGGAGGGAGGCGAGTGCGAATCCGCCTACACGTGCCTTGGCCAGTCGGACGGCTTCGTTCAGCTTCTCCAGGGCGCTCTGGAAATAGGTGACCTACAAAGAGAGTCAGAGAGGGTTGAGGATGGTAAACCGTGGTTTATGTCCAAGCCAGAGGAATCGGCTTTCCCTCCCTCCCACCCCCCCACCCCCTCCGGGGGTCTTGGGAGGGGTCTCGCCAACTTACCCTCTCCCCGTACTTCTGCTGCTCCTCTGCCTGCTTCCCCATGTGCAACTGTGGGGAGGGAGGGAGGAGAGAAAGAAAGAAAGAAAGAAAGAAAGAAAGAAAGAAAGAAAGAAAGAAAGAAAGAAAGAAAGAAAGAAAGAAAGAAAGAAGGTAGGTAGGTAGGTGAGGGAAGGGAGAGAGGAATGAAAGAATGGAGGGAGGAAGACAACAAAGAATGAAAGAGGGAGGGAGAGAGAGAAGAAGGAAGGAAGGAAGGAAGGAAGGAGGAAGGGAGGGAGGAGAAGAGAGGGGAATGTGAAAAAGGAAGGGAGGGAGACAAGAAAGAATGAAAGAGGGAGTCAAGAAGGAAGGATGGAAGGAAGGAAGGTGAGGGAACGGAGAGAGGAATGAAAGAATGGAGGGAGCGAGGAAGACAACAAAGAATGAAAGAGGGAGGGAGGGAGGGAAGAAGGAAGGAAGGAAGGAGGTAGGAGAAAAGAGAGGGGAATGTGAAAAAAGAAGGAAGGGAGGAAGACAAGAAAGAATGAAAGAGGGAGGGAAGAAGGAAGGAAGGAAGGAAGGAAGGAAGGAAGGAAGGAAGGAAGGAAGGAAGGAAGGAAGGAGGTAGGAGAAAAGAGAGGGGAATGTGAAAAAAGAAGGAAGGGAGGAAGACAAGAAAGAATGAAAGAGGGGAGGGAGGGAGGGAAGAAGAGAGGGGAATGTGAAAAAGGAAGAAAGGAAGGGAGAGAAAGAGAGAGAAGAAAGAATGAAAGAGGGGAGGCAGGAGAGAAGGAAGGAAGGAAGAAAGGAAGGAAGGAGGAAGGGAGGAGAAAAGAGAGGAATGTGAAAAAGGGAGGGAGACAAGAAAGAATGAAAGAGGGAGGGAAGAAGGAAGGAAGGAAGGAGGTAGGAGAAAAGAGAAGGGAATGTGAAAAAAGAAGGAAGGGAGGAAGACAAGAAAGAATGAAAGAGGGGAGAGAGGGAGGGAGGGAAGAAGAGAAGAGAGGGGAATGTGAAAAAGGAAGAAAGGAAGGGAGAGAGAGAGAGAGAAGAAAG
>NW_015392743.1:9947-12967 GCF_001527695.2 Protobothrops mucrosquamatus
CAGGCGACGGTGAGTTCTAGTCCCGCCTTAGGCATGAAAGCCTGTTAGGTGACTTTGGGCCAATCGCCAGGCGACGGTGAGTTCTAGTCCCGCCTTAGGCCTGAAAGCCGGCTGCGTGACTTTGAGCCAATCGCTGGGCAACGGTGAGTTCTAGTCCCACCGTGAGGACAAAAACACCCAGCTGGGTGACTCTGGGCCTGTAAATCTCTACGCCCAACCCGCCCCGCAGGGTTGTTGTGACGACAGGAAGAGGAAACAAGGAGCATTAAGGACTGTTTCCCGCCTGGAGTAATTCAGACGAATGCTAAACTCAGGCTATAAATAAAATAAATGGAATGAAATTTTGCCCTCCTTGGAATAACAAGAGTTGGAAGGGACCCTGAAGGCCATCTAGTCTGACCCCCCCCTGCTCCGGCAGACTCACAGGGTTGGAAGGGACCTTGGAGGTCATCGGGTCCAACCTCCTCTTCAAGCGCTCCATCGCTGGAGATTTTTTCAGAAGAGACTAGAGTGACAGTCACTTGTCGGAGATGGTGTAGGTTCTCCTGCCTGAGCAGGGGGCTGGACTAGAAGACCTCCAAGGTCCCTTCCAGCTTTGTTCTATTCTGTTCTGTTCTATTCTATTCTATTCCATATTTTCTATTCTATTCTATTCTATTCTATTCTGTTCTATTTCTATTCTGTTCTATTCTATTCTACTTCCTCTATTTTATTCTTTATTCTATTCTATTAACTCTATTCTATTCTACTCTAAATTCTCTATTCTGTTCTATTCTATTCTATTCTCCTTTTTCTATTCTATTCTTCATTCTTCTATTCTTTTTTATTCTATTCCTTATTCTATTATTTTCTGTTCTATTATTCCATTCTATATTCCATTCTATCCTATCCTATCCTATTCTCCTTTCTTTCCTGTTCTCTATTCTATTCTATTCTGTTCTGTTCTATTTCTATTTTATTCTATATAAAGATTCTATTCTATTCTAATTTCTATTCTATATTTCTATTCTCTTCTATTCTATATATTCTATTCTATTCTATTCTATTTTCTACTCTATATTTCTATTCTATTCTCT
This sequence comes from Protobothrops mucrosquamatus, assembly GCF_001527695.2. Lineage (NCBI taxonomy): Eukaryota > Metazoa > Chordata > Lepidosauria > Squamata > Viperidae > Protobothrops > Protobothrops mucrosquamatus. Next base: position 11,024 of record NW_015392743.1, read on the forward strand.
TCTATTCTAATTTCCATTCTATTCTGTTCTATATTTCTATTCTATTCTATTCTATTCCATTCCATTCTTTCGTAATTCTATTCTATTCTATATATTCTATTCCATTCTAATTTCTACTCTATATTTCTATTCTATTCTCTTCTCTTCTAATTTCTATTCTATTCTATACTTCTATTCTATTCTATTCTATATAAAAATTCTATTCTATTCTATTCCTTATTCTATTATTTTCTGTTCTATTATTCCATTCCATTCTATATTACATTCTATCCTATCCTATCCTATTCTCCTTTCTTTCCTATTCTCTATTCTATTCTATTCTGTTCTGTTCTGTTCTATTTTATTCTATATAAAGATTCTATTCTATTCTAATTTCTATTCTATATTTCTATTCTCTTCTATTCTATATATTCTATTCTATTCTATTCTATTCTAATTTCTACTCTATATTTCTATTCTATTCTCTTCTATTCTAATCTCCATTCTATTCTGTTCTATATTTCTATTCTATTCTATTCCATTCCATTCTTTCGTAATTCTATTCTAGTCTATATTTCTATTCTATTCTATTCTAATTTCTACTCTATATTTCTATTCTATTCTAATTTCTACTCTATGTTTCTATTCTATTCTCTTCTATTCTAATTTCCATTCTATTCTATATTTCAATTCTATTCTATTCTATTCCATTCCATTCTTTCGTAATTCTATTCTAGTCTATATTTCTATTCTATTCTAATTTCTACTCTATATTTCTATTCTATTCTATTCTATTCTATTCTATTCTATTCTATTCTATTCTATTCTATTCTATTCTATTCCACTCCATTCCATTCCATTCTTTCTCTCCTATTCTCTATTCTATTCTATTTTGTTCTAGAGTTGGAAGGGACCTTGGAGGTCTTCTAGTCCAACCCCCTGCTCAAGCAGGAGACCCTGACAGAATCACAGAGCTGGTAAGGGACATTCCAGGTCATCTAGTCCATCCCCGTTCAAGCAGGAAATCCTTATAGAATCACAGAACAACAGAGCTGGAAGGGACCTCGGAGGCCATCTAGTCCAACCCCCCCGCTCAGGCAGGCAGACCCTGACAGAATCACAGAACGAGAGAGCTGGAAGGGACCTCGGAGGTCATCTAGTCCAAACCCCCGCTCAGGCAAGCAGACCCTGACGGAATCGCAGAACGAGAGAGCTGGAAGGGACCTCGGAGGTCATCTAGTCCAACCCCCCGCTCAGGCAGGAGACCCTGACTGAATCATAGAATGACAGAGTTGGAAGGGATCCTGGAGGTCATCTAGTCCAACCCCCTGCTCAGGCAGGAGACCCTGACAGAATCACAGAACGACAGAGCTGGAAGGGACCTCGGAGGTCATCTAGTCCAACCCCCTGCTCAGGCAGGAAACTCTCCGGACCGTTTCAGACGAACAGCTGTTCCCGTCTCTTCTTAAAAAAAACTTCCGGTGTTGGAGGACCCACCTGGGCGCTGATCCGGGCCACCAGGAAACTCTTCCGATTATCCAGCATGGACTTCTCCAGAAGACACTCCTGAGCTTGGCCCTGGATGGAACACAAGGAAGGGTAGGTTGGGGTGTGTGTGTGTGTGTGTGTGTGTGTGTGTGTCACCTGAACTCAGGGGAAGAACCCCAGGGGCTGGAGGATTCCCCGGCCCGACCGCCTGCCCCCCACCCACCCACCCAGGGATCCACAGAAGCCAAGAATCGGTCCTCGGATCTGGGATTGTGGGTCCTTTTCAAAAGTGTTGAGTTGTGATGGAAGGTGTGCGAACGGCCTTGGGGGGGCGACAATCAAATAATACAAGGAGAAACTATGAAGGACCGATCCAAATGGATCAATGAGATGAGACAGGGAGGATCCCTCGGTCACTCAGCAGGGGAAGAATCCAAGGACAGATCTGTGTGTGTGTGTGTGTGTGTGTGTGTGTGT
>NW_015392744.1:0-1129 GCF_001527695.2 Protobothrops mucrosquamatus
CATTTCATCCAAGCACTTTCTCCTTGGCTCAGCCTTCTTTCGCATTTCCTCCATGCACTTTTTGCTTGGCTCATTCACCCTTCTCTCGCATTTCGTCCAAGCGCTTTCTGCTTGGCACATTAACCCTTCTCTTGGATTTCCTCCAAATGCTTTCTGCTTGGCTCATTCACACTTCTCTCGCATTTCTTCAAAGCGCTTTCTGCTTGGGTCATTCACACTTCTCTCTCATTTCCTCAAAGCGCTTTCTGTTTGGCTCAGCCTTCTCTCGCATTTCCTCCATGGTGCTTTCTACTTGGCTCATTCACCCTTCTCTCGCATTTCCTCAAAAGCACTTTCTGCTTGGCTCATTCACCATTCTCTCGCATTTCCTCCAAGCGCTTTCTGCTTGGCTAATTCAAACTTCTCTCTCATTTCCTCCAAGCACTTTTTGCTTGGCTCAGCCTTCTCTCGCATGTCTTCCAAGTGCTTTCTGCTTGGGTCATTCACACTTCTCTCTCATTTCCTCCCAGCGCTTTCTGCTTGGCTCAGCCTTCTCTCGCATTTCCTCCAAGCGCTTTCTGCTTCGCTCATTCACACTTCTCTCGCATTTCCTCCTAGTGCTTTCTCCTTGGATCAGCCTTTTCTTGCATTTCCTACATGCACTTTCTGCTTGGCTCATTCAGCCGTCTCTCTCATTTCCTCCAAGCGCTTTCTTCTTGGCTCATTCACCATTCTCTCGCATTTCCTCCAAGCGCTTTCTGCTTGGCTCAGACTTCTTTCGCATTTCCTCCATGCACTTTTTGCTTGGCTCATTCAACCTTCTCTCGCATTTCCTCCAAGTGCTTTCTGCTTGGCTCATTCACACTTCTCTCGCATTACCTCCAAGCACTTTCTGCTTGGCTCAGCCTTCTCTCGAATTTCCTCCAAGCGCTTTATACTTGGCTCATTCAGCCTTCTCTCACATTTCTTCCAACCGCTTTCTATTTGGCCCATTCACACTTCTCTCGCATTACCTCCAAGCGCTTTCGGCTTAGCCCATTCATCCTTTTCTCGCATTTCCTCCAAGCACTTTATTCTTCGCTCATTCACACTTCTCTGCGCTTTCTTCTTGGCTCATTCACCTTTCTCTCATATTTACTCTAAGCGCTCT
>NW_015392744.1:4969-6096 GCF_001527695.2 Protobothrops mucrosquamatus
ATAAACACAATAACATCCAAGCGCTTTCTTCTTGGCCCATTCAGCCTTCTCTCGCATTTCCTCCAAGTTCTTTCTACTTGGCCTGTTCAGCCTTCTCTCTCATTTACTCCAAGTTCTTTCTACTTGGCTCATTCACCCTTTTCTCGCATTTCCTCCAAGCGCTTTCTCCTTGGCTCATTCACCCTTCTCTCGCATTTACTCCAAGCACTTTCTGCTTGTCCCATTCAGCCTTCTTTCGCATTTACTCCAAGTTCTTTCTGCTTGGGTCATTCACACTTCTCTCTCATTTCCTCCAAGTGCTTTCTGCTTGGCTCAGCCTTTTCTCACATTTCCTCAATGGCGCTTTCTGCTTGGCTCAATCACCCTTCTCTCGCATTTCCTCCAAGCACTTTCTGCTTGGCCCATTCAGCGTTCTCTCGCATTTACTCCAAGTTGTTTCTGCTTGGCCCATTCAGCCGTCTCTCGCATTTACTCCAAGTTCTTTCAACTTGGCTCATTCACCCTTCTCTCACATTTCCTCCAAGCGCTTTCTCCTTGGATCAGCCTTCTCTCGCATTTCCTCCAAGCACTTTCTGCTTGGCCCATTCAGCCTTCTCTCGCATTTACTCCAAGTGCTTTCTGCTTGGCCCATTCAGCCTTCTGTCGCATTTCCTCCAAGTGCTTTCTTCTTGGATCAGCCTTCTCTCGCATTTCCTCCAATCGCTTTCTGCTTGGCCCATTAAGACTTCTCTCGCATTTACTCCAAGTTCTTTCTGCTTGGCCCATTCAGCCTTCTGTCGCATTTCCTCCAAGTGCTTTCTTCTTGGATCAGCCTTCTCTCGCATTTTTTCCAAGCGCTTTCTGCTTGGCCCATTCAGCCTTCTCTCGCATTTACTCCAATTTCTTTCTCCTTGGCTCATTCACCCTTCTCTCACATTTCTTCCAACCGCCTTCTATTTGGCCCATTCACACTTCTCTCTCATTTCCTCCAAGCGCTTTCTGCTTGGCTCCGCCTTCTCTCGCATTTCCTCCATGGTGCTTTCTACTTAGCTCATTCACCCTTCTCTCGCATTTCGTCCAAGCGTTTTCTGCTTGGCTCATTAACCCTTCTCTTGCAGTTCCTCCAAGCGCTTTCTGCTTGGCTCATT
>NW_015392744.1:10186-11230 GCF_001527695.2 Protobothrops mucrosquamatus
CTCTCTCATTTCCTCCAAGCGCTTTCTGCTTGGCTCCGCCTTCTCTCGCATTTCCTCCATGGTGCTTTCTACTTAGCTCATTCACCCTTCTCTCGCATTTCGTCCAAGCGTTTTCTGCTTGGCTCATTAACCCTTCTCTTGCAGTTCCTCCAAGCGCTTTCTGCTTGGCTCATTCACACTTCTCTCACATTTCTTCCAAGCGCTTTCTGCTTGGCTCATTCACCCTTCTCTCGCATTTCATCCAAGCACTTTCTTCTTGGCTCAGCCTTCTCTCGAATTTCCTCTAAGCGCTTTCTGCTTTGCTCATTCACACTCCTATCACATTTCTTTCAAGTGCTTTCTGCTGGGCTCAGTCTTTTCTTGCATTTCCTCCAAGCGCTTTCTTCTTGGCTCATTCACACTTCTCTCACATTTCCTCCAAGCGCTTTCTCCTTGGCTAATTCAAACTTCTCTCGCATTTCCTCCAAGCACTTTCTCCTTGGCACAGCCTTCTCTCGCACGTCTTCCAAGCGCTTTCTGCTTGGGTCATTCACACTTCTCTCTCATTTCCTCCCAGCGCTTTCTGCTTGGCTCAGCCTTCTCTCGCATTTCCTCCATGGTGCTTTCTACTTGGCTAATTCACCCTTCTCTCACATTTCCTCCAAGCACTTTCTGCTTCGCTCATTCACACTTCCCTCGCATTTCCTCCTAGTTCTTTCTCCTTAGGCTCAGCCTTTTCTTGCATTTCCTACAAGCGCTTTCTTCTTGGCTCATTCACCATTCTCTCGCATTTCCTCCAAGCGCTTTCTGCTTGGCTCAGACTTCTCTCGAATTTACTCCAAGCGCTTTCTGCTTGGCTCATTCACCCTTCTCTCACATTTCTTCCAACCGCTTTCTATTTGGCCCATTCACACTTCTCTCGCATTACCTCCAAGCGCTTTCGGCTTAGCCCATTCATCCTTTTCTCGCATTTCCTCCAAGCACTTTATTCTTCGCTCATTCACACTTCTCTGCGCTTTCTTCTTGGCTCATTCACCTTTCTCTCATATTTACTCTAAGCGCTCT
>NW_015392744.1:14550-18124 GCF_001527695.2 Protobothrops mucrosquamatus
TCTCACATTTCCCCCAAGAACTTTCTGCTTGGCTCAGCCTTCTCTCGCATTTCCTCCATGGTGCTTTTTACTTGGATCATTCACCCTTCTCTCGCATTTCCTCCAAGCACTTTCTGCTTTGCTCATTCACCCTTCTCTCACATTTCTTCCAACCGCTTTCTATTTGGCCCAATCACACTTCTCTCTCATTTCCTCCAAGCGCTTTATGCTTGGCTCAGCCTTCTCTCGCATTTCCTCCATGGTGCTCTCTACTTGGCTCATTCACCCTTCTCTCGCATTTCCTCCAAGCGCTTTCTATTTGGCCCATTCACACTTCACTCTCATTTCCTCCAAGCGCTTTCTTCTTGGCTCAGCCTTCTCTCGCATTTGCTCCATGGTTCTTTCTACTTGGCTCATTCACTCTTCTCTCGCATTTCCTCCAAGCGCTTTCTGCTTTGCTCATTCACACTTCTCTCACATTTCTTTCAAGTACTTTCTGCTGGGCTCAGTCTTTTCTTGCATTTCCTCCAAGCGCTTTCTGCTTGGCTCATTCACACTTCTCTCACATTTCCTCTAAGAGCTATCTGCTTGGCTCATTCACACTTCTCTCGCATTTCCTCCAAGCACTTTCTGCTTCGCTCATTCACACTTCTCTCGCATTTCCTCCTAGTGCTTTCTCCTTGGCTCAGCCTTTTCTTGCATTTCCTCCATGCACTTTTTGCTTGGCTCATTCAACCTTCTCTCGCATTTCCTCCAAGCGCTTTCTGCTTGGCCCATTAAGCCTTCTCTCGCATTTACTCCAAGTTCTTTCTGCTTGGCCCATTCAGCCTTCTGTCGCATTTACTCCAAGTTCTTTCTGCTTGGCTCATTCACCCTTCTCTCACATTTCCTCCAAGTGCTTTCTTCTTGGATCAGCCTTCTGTCGCATTTCCTCCAAGCGCTTTCTGCTTGGCTCATTCACCCTTCTCTCACATTTCCTCCAAGCGCTTTCTGCTTGGCTCATTCACACTCATCTCACATTTCTTTCAAGTGCTTTCTGCTGGGCTCAGTCTTTTCCTGCATTTCCTCAAAGCGCTTTCTGCTTCGCCCATTCAGCCTTCTCTCGCATTTACTCCAATTTTTTTTCTGCTTGGCTCATTCACACTTCTCTCACATTTCTTCCAAGCGCTTTCTGCTTGGCTCATTCACCCTTCTCTCGCATTTCATCCAAGCACTTTCTTCTTGGCTCAGCCTTCTCTCGAATTTCCTCTAAGTGCTTTCTGCTTGGCTCATTCACCCTTCTCTCACATTTCTTCCAACCGCTTTCTATTTGGCCCATTCACACTTCACTCTCATTTCCTCCAAGCGCTTTCTGCTTGGCCCCCGCCTTCTCTCGCATTTGCTCCATGGTTCTTTCTACTTGGCTCATTCACCCTTCTCTCGCATTTCCTCCAAGCGCTTTCTGCTTGGCTCATTCACCCTTCTCTCGCATTTCCTCCAAGCGCTTTCTGCTTTGCTCATTCACACTTCTTTCACATTTCCTCCAAGCGCTTTCTGCTTGGCTAATTCAAACTTCTCTCTCATTTCCTCTAAGAGCTATCTGCTTGGCTCATTCACACTTCTCTCGCATTTCCTCCAAGCACTTTCTCCTTGGCACAGCCTTCTCTCGCATGTCTTCCAAGCGCTTTATTCTTCGCTCATTCACACTTCTCTCGCATTACCTCCTAGTCCTTTCTCCTTGGCTCAGCCTTTTCTTACATTTCCTCCATGCACTTTCTACTTGGCTCAGACTTCTCTCGCATTTCCTCCAAGCGCTTTCTGCTTGGCTAATTTACCCTTCTCTCGCATTTCCACCAAGCACTTACTGCTTGGCTCATTCACACTTCTCTCGCATTTCCTCCAAGTGCTTTCTCTTTCGCTCAGCCTTTTCTTGGATTTCCTACATGCGCTTTCTTCTTGGCTCATTCACCCTTCTCACGCATTTCCTCTAAGCGCTTTCTCCTTGTCTCAGCCTTTTCTTGCATTTCCTACATGCGCTATCTTCTTGGCTCATTCACACTTCTCTCACATTTCCCCCAAGAACTTTCTGCTTGGCTCATTCTCCCTTCTCTCACATTTTGTCCAAGCACTTTCTGCTTGGCTCAGCCTTCTCTCGCATTTCCTCCATGGTGCTTTTTACTTGGATCATTCACCCTTCTCTCGCATTTCCTCCAAGCACTTTCTGCTTGGCTAATTCAAACTTCTCTCTCATTTCCTCTAAGAGCTCTATGCTTGGCTCATTCACACTTCTCTCGCATTTCCTCCAAGAACTTTCTGCTTGGCAAAGCCTTCTCTCGCATGTCTTCCAAGCGCTTTCTGCTTCGCTCATTCACACTTCTCTCGCATTTCCTCCTAGTTCTTTCTCCTTAGGCTCAGCCTTTTCTTGCATTTCCTACAAGCGCTTTCTTCTTGGCTCATTCACCATTCTCTCGCATTTCCTCCAAGCACTTTCTGCTTGGCTCATTCACCCTTCTCTCACATTTCTTCCAACCGCTTTCTATTTGGCCCATTCACACTTCTNCCTTCTCTCGCATTTACTCCAAGTTCTTTCTGCTTGGCTCATTCACCCTTCTCTCGTATTTCTTCCAAGCCTCTCACATTTCTTCCAAGTCCTTTCTGCTGGGCTCAGTCTTCGCTTGCATTTCCTCCAAGTGCTTTCTGCTTGGCTCATTCACCCTTCTCTCGCATTTTCTCAAAGGCCTTTCTGCTTGGCTCATTCACACGTCTCATGCATTTCCTCCAAACTCTTTCTGCTTAGCTCATTCACCCTTCTCTCGCATTTCCTCCAAGCGCTTTCTGCTTGGCTCATTTAGCCTTCTCTCGTATATCCTCCAAGCGTTTTCTGTTTGGCTCATTCACACTTCTCTCGCATTTCCTCCAAACTATTTCTGCTTGTCTCAGCCTTCTCTCGCATTTCCTCCAAGCGCTTTCTGCTTGGCTCATTCACCCATCTCTCCCATTTCCTCCAAAAGCTTTCTTCTTGGCTCAGCCTTCTCTCGCATTTCCTCAACGCGCTTTCTGCTTGTCTCATTCACCCATCTCTCGCATTTCCTCCAAGCACTTTCTGTTTGGCTCATTCACCCTTCTCTCGCATTTCCTCCAAGAGCTTTCTTCTTGGCTCATTCACACTTCTCTCGCATTTCCTCCAAGCGCTTTCTACTTGGCTCATTCACCCATCTCTCGCATGTCTTCCAAGCGCTTTCTGCTTGGCTCATTCACCCTTCTCTCATATATCCTCCAAGCGCTTTCTGTTTGGCTCATTCACACTTCTCTCGCATTTCCTCCAAACTATTTCTGCTTCTCTAAGCCTTCTCTCGCATTTCCTCCAAGCGGTTTCTGCTTGGCTCATTCACCCATCTCTCCCATTTCCTCCAAACACTTTCTTCTTGGCTCAGCCTTCTCTCGCATTTCCTCCACGCGCTTTCTGCTTGTCTCATTCACCCTTCTCTCGCATTTCCTCCAAGCGCTTTCTGCTTGGCCCATTCATCCTTCTCTCGCATTTACTCCAAGTTCTTTCTGCTTGGCTCATTCACCCTTCTCTCGCATTTCCTCCAAGCCTCTCACATTTCTTCCAAGT
>NW_015392745.1:0-3713 GCF_001527695.2 Protobothrops mucrosquamatus
GCCCAAAGTCACCCAGCCAATTTTCATGTCTAAGGTGGGACTAGAACTCACAGTCTCCTGGTGAATTGCTCAATGTCACCCAGTCGATTTTCATGCCTAAGGTGGGACTAGAACTCACAGTCTCCTGGTCAATGGCCCAAAGTCACCCAGCCAATTTTCATGCCTAAGATGGGACTAGAATTCACAATTTGCTGGTGAATGGCCCAAAGTCACCCAGCCAATTTTCATGCCTAAGGTGGGACTAGAACTCACAGTCTCCTGGTGAATTGCTCAATGTCACCCAGTCGATTTTCATGCCTAAGATGGGACTAGAACTCACAGTCTCCTGGTCAATGGCCCAAAGTCACCCAGCCAATTTTCATGTCTAAGGTGGGACTAGAACTCACAGTCTCCTGGTGAATTGTCCAATGTCATCAGGCTGATTTTCATTTCTAAGGAGGGGAAGGAAGGAAGGAAGGAAGGAAGGAAGGAAGGAAGGAAGGAAGGAAGGAAGGAAGGAAGGAAGGAAGTGAGGGAGGGAGGGATGGAGGGGGGGAGTACTGAGGAATGCAGGGACATGTATGAAAAAGAAATAGGGGTTTCATCACATAGTTGTGACAAACTTTCATCCCCACCCCACTCCCAACTTCTTTAATCATTGGTCCTGGATTGCCTTTAAACCAAAACCTGTGATAATTCTCCAAGACTATCTGTTTAGTATTTGTGGATTAGTCCCATTTCAGGGATAAGACTAAACTACTCCCTCTCCTCCTCCTCCTCCTCCTCCTCCTCCTCCACTCTGCTTTATGAAACATTTCAGCTTTTTTCTCTACCTGGCTTCCTCAAATGTATTCCTTGCTCTCAAACCCTATTGACAATTTTTGTCGACAGTCTGCGATCCCAGAAAGCTCGGCACTTTGTCTGCATAAAAACCTCAGTTTCACCAGAAAATGACTATTAATGAGACCCTGTTCCTTCCCAGCATCAAACTCGAAGAGACACAGGTCATAAATCTCTTTGATCTTTTTGTTGACTGGAGAAGTGTGCAGGTTCATTTTTTTTTTCTCCCTCCCAGACTTTTATTATTAATATAAAAATGTTCCGATTGTGACAATTCCATTTGGTAATGAGTAATTTATGGCCAGGAATTTTTGCAGTCTCCCCCCCCCGCCTCCCCAACCCCCACCAACCTTCTTTCTTCTTTCTGTTGTTTCTTGTTTTCCATCTTTCTTTTGACACATCAACAAATCCACTCTGACATATGGACACCTGTTCTTGTTCTTTCACTCATTCACACTTTTCCCCCTCCTTTATTATTATTTTTTTTTGGGGGGGGGAATGACAGTTCAGTGTAGGAAGAACCTCATGCTGATTCCTTTTTCCTTAAAAAAACTTTCAGTTTTCTTGGAGTAAGATAACCAAATTTACTTCAGCTCATTTCTGAAATTATGGGGGTACCGATAAAGGAGAATACTGTATCTGTAGCTCAAGGTTGAATTGTGGGGTCCTTGATGCTCTCTGAGCTTGGTGGGTTTCTTGCAGACGTTTCGTGACCCAACTAGGTAACATCATCAGTGCTAGTTAGAAATGGGGGTTTCCTCTCTGATTTAGAAACAAATGATCTACCGCAACATCATCATCAGAGCCTTGGTGGCGCAGTGGTTAGAGTGCACTACTGCAGGCTACTTCTGCTGACTCCTGGCTGCCAGCCGTTCGGTAGTTCAATTCTCACCGGCTCAAAATGGACTCATCCTTCCAGCCTTCTGAGATTGGTAAAATGGGGACCCAGATTGTTGGGGGCAAGAGGCTGACTCTGTAAACCACTTAGAGAGGGCTGTAAAGCATTGTGAAGCGGTACAGAAATCTAAGTGCTATTGTGATAGATAGATAGATAGATAGATAGGTAGATAGATAGGTAGATAGGTAGATAGATAGGTAGATAGATAGGTAGATAGGTAGATAGGTAGATAGGTAGAATTGGGTATGTCTAGTTTAATGAAGAGAAGGACGAGGGGGGACATGATAGCAGCCTTCCAATATCTCAGGGGCTGCCCCAAAGAAGAGGAAGTCAAGCTATTCTCCAAAGCGCCTGAAGGCAGGACAAGAAGCAACGGATGGAAACTCATCAAGGAGAGAAGCAACCTAGAATTAAGGAGAAACTTCCTGACAGTGAGAACAATTAACCAGTGGAACAACCTGCCTCCAGAAGCTGTGGGTGCTCCAACACTGGAAGTTTTTAAGAAGAGATTGGACAACTATTTGTCTGAAATGGTATAGGATTTCCTGCTTAAGCAGGGGGCTGGACTAGAAGACCTCAAAGGTCCCTTCCAACTTGATTATTATTATTATTATTATTATTATTATTATTATTATTATTATTATTATTATTATTATTATTATTATTATTATTATTATTATTATTATTATTATGGATCATCGCACAGTCAGCCAGATGTTCAGACTGGATTTGGCATTTTGTCTACCTATCGAGTCCTTTCCCAGTACCTGGGATAGGCAGATGTGGATGTTTGATGNCGTGACAGAAAGTGGGTGAAGACAATTCCTCCTTAATAGTTCCCAAAGTCTATTTTAGATGGAGATAACAGAGTATTCAGTTGGAAAAGATTTTGTCAGATATGTGTGAAACAATAAAACATTCCGCTTAGAAGGAATGTGTGCTATTCTTGTTTTTGTGCCCGACACTACCTCTTTCACACAAAGTGATTTTGGAGTGATGTACAATAAAAATACAACAATTAAAATATTGTGCAAAAGAGACTTAAAGCAATTAAATGTAAATTAAAGGGGGAAAAACCCCAGAATATTACACATATTCAGCCAACACATGGGCTTTGCTGAAAAAAGCCAGGTTTTAAGAAATTTCCAGAACCTCACCAAGGTTTGGACCAAGCTCACCTGGGAAAGTAGGGGAGATGATCTTCCAAAGGGAGAAAATTGCTTTTCTCCATCAACCAATCAATCAACATTTATTTATGGTCCAAAACCGAAAGACATCCTGCAATTCTTCATGTCGGCAGAGTGAAAGCCGAGCCAAGAAAAGCAGCAAAGAAAAAAATATCCCCGTTTCTTCTTTCTCCATTGTATATTGAGGCTATTGCTCATAGATTCCTGCAATACACTCTACATGGGGCGGCCCTTGAAAGCCACCTGGAAACTTCAGCTGGTTCAGAAGGCGGCACCGTGCACAATAACAGAGACTGTTAAGTCTCCCCATGTAACCTCTCTGTTGTATGAACTGCACTAGCTTCCCATTTCTTTCCAGGTGCAGTTCTAGGTGCTGGTCATCACCTTTAAAGCCCTACCTGGCATGGGGCCAGGAATCTGAAGGACTGCATTTCCCTAAGGACAACAACTTCAATCTGCTTCAAGCCTGGACACAAGAATAGCCTTCTAGTGCTCCTCCTAAGTGTCACAACATTCCCTGCTTTATTTCTATGGAGATTCTCCGTCATCCAGGTCATGGTGGCTCCAAAGGTGCTTTTTCAGGAGGCAACTGGACTTTCTTGTTTTGCTTTGAAGACGTTTTGTTTCTCATTCAAGAAGCTTCTTCAGTTTTGAACTGAGCGTCTTCAAGGAAAAGTCTTCAAGGAAAAGAAGAAAGTCCACCTGCAGGAGGAGGACGAGGAAGAGGAGGACGAGGACGAGGAGGAGGAGGAGAGGAGGAGGACGAGGAGAAGGAAGAGGAGAAGGAGGAGGAGAGGAGGAGGAGGAGG
>NW_015392745.1:5113-13743 GCF_001527695.2 Protobothrops mucrosquamatus
TCTCCTGGTGAATTGCTCAATGTCACCCAGTCGATTTTCATGCCTAAGGTGGGACTAGAACTCACAGTCTCCTGGTCAATGGCCCAAAGTCACCCAGCCGATTTTCATGCCTAAAATGGGACTAGAACTCACAATTTGCTGGTGAATGGCCCAAAGTCACCCAGCCAATTTTCATGCCTACAATGGGACTAGAATTCACAATTTGCTGGTAAATGGCCCAAAGTCACCCAGCCAATTTTCATGCCTAAGGTGGGACTAGAACTCACAGTCTCCTGGTGAATTGCTCAATGTCACCCAGTCGATTTTCATGCCTAAGGTGGGACTAGATCTCACAGTCTCCTGGTCAATGGCCCAAAGTCACCCAGCCAATTTTCATGTCTAAGGTGGGACTAGAACTCACAGTCTCCTGGTGAATTGTCCAATGTCATCAGGCTGATTTTCATTTCTAAGGAGGGGAAGGAAGGAAGGAAGGAAGGAAGGAAGGAAGGAAGGAAGGAAGGAAGGGAGGGAGGGAGGGAGGGAGGGAGGGAGGGGAGTACTGAGGAATGCAGGGACATGTATGAAAAAGAAATAGGGGTTTCATCACATAGTTGTGACAAACTTTCATCCCCACCCCACTCCCAACTTCTTTAATCATTGGTCTTGGATTGCCTTTAAACCAAAACCTGTGACAATCCTCCAAGACTATCTGTTTAGTATTTGTGGACTAGTCCCATTTCAGGGATAAGTTTAAACTACCCCTCCTCCTCCTCCTCCTCCTCCTCCTCCCTCTGCTTTATGAAACATTTCAGCTTCTTTCTCTACCTGGCTCCCTCAAATGTATTCCTTGCTCTCAAACCCTATTGACAATTTTGTCGACAGTCTGCGATCCCAGAAAGCTCGGCACTTCGTCTGCATAAAAACCTCGGTTTCACCAGAAAATGACTATTAATGAGACCCTGTTCCTTCCCAGCATCAAACTCGAAGAGACACAGGTCATAAATCTCTTTGATCTTTTTGTTGACTGGAGAAGTGTGCAGGTTCATTTTTTTTTTCACCCTCCCAGACTTTTATTATTAATATAAAAATGTTCCGATTGTGACAATTCCATTTGGTAATGAGTAATTTATGGCCAGGAATTTTTGCAGTCTCCCCCCCCCCGCCTCCCCAACCCCCACCAACCTTCTTTCTTCTTTCTGTTGTTTCTTGTTTTCCATCTTTCTTTTGACACATCAACAAATCCACTCTGACATATGGACACCTGTTCTTTTTCTTTCACTCATTCACACTTTCCCCCCTCCTTTATTATTTTTTTTTTGGGGGGGAATGACAGTTCAGTGTAGGAAGAACCTCATGCTGAATCCTTTTTCCTTAAAAAACTTTCAGTTATCTTGTAGTAAGATAACCAAATTTACTTCAGCTCATTTCTGAAATTATGGGGGTACCGATAAAGGAGAATACAGTATCTGTAGCTCAAGGTTGAATTGTGGGGTCCTTGATGCTCTCGGAGCTTGGTGGGTTTCTTGCAGATGTTTCATGACCCAACTAGGTAACATCATCAGTGCTAGTTAGAAATGGGGGTTTCCTCTCTAATTAGATACAAATGATCTACCGCATCATCATCATCAGAGCCCTGGTGGCACAGTGGTTAGAGCGCATTACTGCTCAAGGTTGACTTAGCCTTCCATCCTTCCGAGGTCTGTAAAATGAGGACCCAGGTTGTTGGGGGCAAATATGCTGACTCTGTAAACCGCTTAGAGAGGGCTGTAAAGCACTATGAAGCGGTATATAAAGTCTAAGTGTGATTGCTAATAATAAGGGTGACTACTCAGGAGTAACTCCACACATGGTTCTTGGGGCCTGACATTAGATCGATGCTTCACTTTGGCACAAAATGAGTATAACAAACCAGTAACAAAAGCTAAGCTGTGTTCATAAAGTCAAGGGCGCCCTGTGAAGCGGTATAGAAATCTAAATGCTATTGAGATAGATAGATAGATAGATAGATAGATAGATAGATAGATAGATAGATAGATAGATAGATAGAAAGAAAGAAAGAAAGAAAGAAAGAAAGAAAGAAAGAAAGAAAGAAAGAAAGAAAGAATTGGGTATGTCTAGTTTAATGAAGAGAAGGACTAGGGGAGACATGGCAGCAGTCTTCCAATATCTCAGGGGCTGCCCCAAAGAAGAGGGAGTCAAGCTATTATCCAAAGCACCCGAAGGCAGGACAAGAAGCAACGGATGGAAACTAATCAAGGAGAGAAGCAACCTAGAACTAGGGAGAAACTTCCTGACAGTTAGAACAATTAACCAGTGGAACAACCTGCCTCCAGAAGCGGTGAATGCTCCAACACTGGAAGTTTTTAAGAAGAGACTGGACAGCCATTTGTCCGAAATAGTATAGGGTTTCCTGCCTGAGCAGGGGGCTGGACTAGATGACCTCCATGGTCCCTTCCAACTTTATTATTATTATTATTATTATTATTATTATTATTATTATTATTATTATTATTATTATTATTGATAATAATATTATTATTATCATCATCATCATCTAGGGCCTGCAACAGTAAAATGGGGGCAGCTACCGATCCATCTGCTCTGTCATCCCACAGAGAAGAAAAAGGGAGAGTGAAAAAAAAGGCAAATAATTTCACTCCAAAAACAAAACAAAAAAAACTGAGTAGACAAACAAAGAAACTTTTCAGGAATTGTATGTCCCAGCTAAAAGTCTACCTGATACAATGCCAAGTTCTGGAAATATCTCACCCGAAATGCTTAGAAAGACAGTGGACCAGATTGCACCATGCAAAATAAATGAAAAAGAGCTACGCTGAGAGAACAGCAAGGAGATTTTCCCCTCCTTTCTCTTCTTAAAACCCTTCCAAGATTTCATTTTCATCCTAAAGATGAATCAACAGTGCCCTCTTTCGTTTCTCTCTTCCTGAGGAAGCTTTTCTGCTGAAAGGAACTCATCAGAAAACGTTTTTAATTGTGTGACTCTCTCTCTCTCTCTCTCTCTCTCTCTCTCTCTCTCTCTCTCTCTCTGTGTCTCTTTCTGTGTCTGTCTGTCTGTCTCTCTCTCTCTCTCTCTCTCTGTGTGTGTCTCTTGCTGTGTCTGTCTGTCTGTCTCTCTCTCTCTCTCTCTGTGTATGTGTGTGTCCCTCTCTCTCTCTCTCTGAATCTGTCTGTTTTTCTCTCTCTCTCTGTGTATCTCTCTCTGTCTCTCTCTCTCTGTGTGTGTGTCTCTCTCTCTGTCTCTCTGTTTTTCTCTGTGTCTCTTGTTGTGTCTCTGTCTGTCTGTCTGCCTCTCTCTCTCTCTCTCTCTCTCTCTCTCTCTCTCTGTGTGTGTGTGTGTGTGTGTGTGTGTGTGTCTCTCTCTCTCTGTTTTTCTCTCTGTGTCTCTTGCTGTGTCTGTCTGTCTGTCTGTCTGTCCCTCTCTGTGTGTATGTGTGTGTCCCTCTCTCTCTCTCTCTGAATCTGTCTGTTTCTCTCTCTCTGTGTCTGTCTCTCTCTCTCTGTGTGTCTCTCTCTCTGTCTCTCTCTGTTTTTCTCTGTGTCTCTTGTTGTCTGTCTGCCTCTGTGTGTGTGTGTGTGTGTGTGTGTCTGTCTGTCTTCACCCTCTCTCTCTGAATCTGTCTGCTTCTCTCTCTCTCTCTCTGTGTCTCTCTCTCTGTTTTTCTCTCTGTGTCTCTTGCTGTGTCTGTCTGTCTCTTGCTGTGTCTGTCTGTCTGTCTGTCTGTCTGTCTCTCTCTGTGTATGTGTGTGTCCCTCTCTCTCTCTCTCTCTGAATCTATCTGTTTTTCTCTCTCTCTGTTTTTCTCTCTCTCTGTTTTTCTCTCTCTTGCTGTGTCTCTGTCTGTCTGTCTGCCTCTCTCTGTGTGTGTGTCTGTCTGTCTCCCTCTCTCTCTCTCTCTGAATCTGTTTCTCTGTGTGTGTGTGTTTTTGTGTCTCTTGCTGTGTCTGTCTGTCTGTCTGTCTTTCTCTGTGTGTGTGTCTGTCTGTCTCCCCCCCCCTCTCTCTGAATCTGTCTGTTTTTCTCTCTTTCTCTCTGTTTTTCTCTTTGTGTCTCTTGCTGTGTCTGTCTGTCTGTCTGTCTGTCTGTCTGTCTCTCTCTCTCTCTCTCTCTGCTTCAATCCACAATTTCCGAGGAACTGGAAAGGAGGAGGGCTCCTTGAAATGCAGCCATGGGTGAAGAGAGAAACATGAGCAGCCACATCTGGATTGTGATTTAGGGAATCTATGCACACGAAAAGGCATACACACAAAGAACTGTACATACACCTCTGAACAAGCTGAGAATGCAACTCTGTGCTTACAAACAAGGCCAAAACGGATTTCTAGACCTTCTGAAGGAGTGCTAACACAACTGTGGAAATGAGGGGTTATTCTTCCCAACACTCCTCACTTCCTGCTTGTGCTGATGATGTTACCTAGTTGGGTAATGAAATGTCTGCCAGGAAACAACCAAGCTCAGAGAGTACTAAGGAACCCTCTGTTCAACCCTGAGCTAAAAATGACGGAATTGGAAGGGACCTTGGAGGTCTTCTAGCTGAACCTCTATACCATTTCATACAAATGGCTGTCCAATCTCTTCTTAAAAACCTCCAGTGTTGGAGCACCCACAACTTGTGAAGGCACTGATTGATTGTTCTAACTGCAAGAAAACTTCTCCTTAGTTCTTGGTTGCTTCTCTCCTTGACGAGTTTCCAATCCGTTGGTTCTTGTCCTGCCTTCAGGTACTTTGGAGAGTAGCTTGACTCCCTCTTCTTTGGGGCAGTCCCTGAGATACTGGAACACTGCTATCATGTCACCCCTAGTCCTAATCTTAAATATCCTTTACTGCTTTCCATCTTATCATTGACTACACTTTGATTTCTTCTTTCCCTCTGTATCTTTCCCTCTGCCTATCTATGTGATTATGTAAATGTGTCTTTGTAAAATACCCAGATCCTGGAACTTTATAACTACGTAGGAATGTCCCCAAAGCATTGATAAAACTACATAAACAACAATAGCAATCAATAATCAATAATGCCACGGTGTAAAGTGCAACATATGCCTTTCACCCTCATGCTTTTCATTTTAATCGTTCATTGTAAAGCCTTCAAACTGTCCAGGACTTATGCTATTACCGGACCACAGCAGAGATATATGGGCCTTAAAAATGAAAGTCAATAGAAAATTTTAGATGTAGAGCAAATATTGATTTCTTCAATTAAATGGGGGGGGGAGAGGAGAAGTGGGAAAGGGTTGAAGGAATAATTGTGTGTCTTAATTTGTTACTTTAGTGCAGACAACCAAGGAGAAACGTTGACCGTTAGTTCTTCAACCCAGTGGAGTTGGGGCCTCTGTTAATTTGATCAAAAGTTGCCCAAGTAGGCTTTGAACTTCTTCCCCAAATGTTGGAGTGGGTGGTGGTGGGGGTTTTTTTGGATTTCTCAAACTGGAAGAGAAATTCCTCAAGGAATTCTCAGTAGTAGGACTTTCCTTAATAAAGTCGGCAGGACTACTGTCTCCAAAATGACACACCCAAGCCATGGAGGGCTGCAGACCACTGGTGCAATGGGACTCTCACAGACATAGACCAGGACCACCTCTTACCATGTCCCAAAAAAAACCCCTCACTCTGAATTTTCTTTCTTTTTCTAAAGAGTTTCTGAAGCAAATTCTCTTTCATCGCACCAGATGTTTTGTTTTGTTTTGTTATCCCCAGATATTGTTTTCCATTTTTGCCTCTCTCTCTCTCTCTCTCTCTCTCTCTCTCTCTCTCCCCCCTCTCTCTCTCCTTCCCTCCCTCCCTTCCTCTCTCCCTCCCTCCCTCCCTCTCTCTCTCTCTTCTTCCCTCTCTCTCTCTCTCTCTCTCTCTCTCTCTCTCTCTCTCTCTCTCTCTCTCTCTCTCTGTGTGTGTGTGTGTGTGTGTGTGAATAACTGAAAGTGTTATCTTTTGAAGCCTTTTGGATGTTCGCGCCTGAGGATAGATCCTGGGTTTTTCTCTTTATTTTTAGAAGCGCGGGCAGAGAAAGATTCCATGGGAATATTCAGGGATGCTTCAGAGAGATGGAATTAGAATAACAGAGTTGGAAGGAACCTTGTAGGCAGTGGTGGGATTCAAATATGTGAACAACTGATTCTCTGTGTGAATGCCACTTCCGGAAGTCCATTCTGGGCCTGGGCAACAAAAAATTAGGTACCAGTTCTGCCGAACTCGTGCGAACTGGCTGAACCCCACCACTGTATCTATCTATCTATCTATCTATCTATCTATCTATCTATCTATCTATCTATCTATCTATCTATCTATCTATCTATCTATCTACCTACCTACCTACCTACCTACCTACCTACCTACCTATCTATCATTCATCCATCTATCTATCTATCTATCTACCTACCTACCTACCTATCTATCTATCCAGTGGTGGGATTCAAATATGTGAACAACTGATTCTCTATGTGGATGCTACTTCCAGAAGTCCATTCTGGGCCTGGGCAACAAAAAATTAGCTACCGGTTCTGCCAAACTGGTACGAACCGGCTGAATCTCACCATTGCTTGTAGGTCATCTAGTCCAACCCCTCCACCCAAGCAGGAGACCCTACACCATTTCTGACAGATGGCAGTCCAGTCTCTTCTTGAAAGCCTCCAGTGATGAAGTTCCCACAACATCTGAAGGCAAGCCTTTCCATCAGTTGAGTGTTCAAATTGTCAGGAAATTTTTCCTTATTTCCAGGTTGAATTATTCCTTGTCTGGCCTTCAGGAGCTTTGGAAAATAGGTTGACCCCCTCCTTTCTGTGACAGCCCCTCAAATATTGGAATACTACTATCATGTCTCCCCTGGTCCTTCTCTTCGCTTGACCAGCCATGCCCTGTTTCAGCAACTATTTGTCAACGCTGCAAATACCGTATATTCTTGCTTTGACAATGTGCAGAACTGTCTGGTATTTATATAGTTAAACCAGCAAGTGGAAAAGAGGGAGGAGCATAAGGATAGCCAGGGAGAAAGAAACCTGAAGTAAATCACATCTTCCAAGTTGATTGGAAGATGTGAACCATGAGCCTACAATAAGAGAGTGGGAAATGCTTGGAATGTATATGCCTATTGGAAGAGAAGCAGACCTAAGCATTTCCACCAAGTTGTACTGACGTGTCTGTAACCTTAATAAATGCTTTTAGGAGAAAATATGCCTGAAAGTCCTTTTAAGTGTTTCGTTAATCAGACACATGACACTATTCTTCCTATGTTTTAGCCTCCAGTCCCCTAATCATCTTTGTTGCTCTTCTCTGCACTCCTTTCAGAGTCTCAACCTGAATGTTGCATAACAGAAAATTACAATTTCTGCAGCAGCTTGTTCTCAGGTCCTCCTAGCAATGAAAGATCAAAAACAGTGTCAAGAGAAATGAAAAGACATTCACAAGCATGTTGAAAACAAGGTAGAAAAACAGATGCTTTAAAAAAAAATAGGGTAAGGCAGATTTGAAACACAATATTACTTTGGATCCAAGCGGTTGTAGGAGGAGGCAGTGCCCTTTTGATCGGGGCTATCTTGATTGAGCTAAGCAGTGTTGGACCTGATTAATACCCAGAAGGGAGACCACAAGGAAATCTCAGCAATCAGGGAAACCACGATTTAGACCAGAAAGTTGAAAAATTCACGGGAAACAGTAATGGCAATTGCTTTCCTAGATATTGCCCGTGTTAAAAAAAAACCAACCTAAGGTTGATTCAAAGAAATCTGGGTTTTTTGTTTAAGAGAGGTATGCTGTTCCTGCTCCATGATGGCTTGGAAATTCTGAGATTTGAAGTACACATACCTTAAAGTTGTTTTGTTTGAAAAAACACTGTCCTACAGAAATCATTCTTCTCCCTTCTGTCATCTGGATGCTTTGTTATAACAATCCACAAATCAAATCACATTTTTCTTCCAGGGGAAACCTGCAAACTTTCTGCCAACATACTGTGGAAAGTCAGCCCCCCCAGAGAAGGAAATATTAAAAGGGCAGAAAAATATATTTCCTCAAAGGATCTTAAAGAGGCAGAAAGGCATGCCCAGTTTTCTTAATAGCTCCAAGTCTCCCTCCCACAAGCAGAAACCAGCTCTGTAGAAATGCAGATGTAAATAATCCAGGAAGGTTGGAGGCCCCCAGCTAGAAGATTAAGAAGACAAAGACACCTAAAATCTACATACCCCACCCAAACTAAGACAGGACATAATAGGATTAACCCACAGATGCCAAAGGGCATACTCAGACTCAGGTCAAAGTACATGACACAGGAACAACTCCAAATAAAAGGCTCCAAATGGTATAAAAACCCACTCCCTACATGTGCTCTCTTTCTTTTCTTCCAGAGCCATCTTCCTGTCTGGCTCTCCTCCTCAGTAAACTGCAAACTTCTTCCTAAAGCAATCACCATGTTGTTTATTCCTGGCTTGGACTGAACCACAATGAAGACTTTTCTTTCAACAATACCAATAAAGGAGAATATTGGTAGCTCAGGGTTGCAATGAGAGCTCCTTGGTGCTCTCTGAGCGGGGTTTTGTTTTTGCAGATGCTTCATTACCCAGCTAGGGAACATCGTCAGTACTAGAAGGGAATGGAGTTTGGGGGGGAGGAGGAGGAGGAGAAAGGAGGAGGAGGAGGAGGAGGA
>NW_015392745.1:14044-19578 GCF_001527695.2 Protobothrops mucrosquamatus
AGAAGAAGAAGAAGAAGAAGAAGAAGAAGAAGAAGAAGAAGAAGAAGAAGAAGAAGAAGAAGAAGAAGAAGAAGAAGAAGAAGAAGAAGAAGAAGAAGAAGAAGAAGACAATGACTTTGGGATCCTTGGTGCTCTCTGAGCTTGGTTGTTTTCTTGCAGACATTTCATTAACCAGCTAAGTAACATCATCAGTACTAAATAGGTTGCAGGGAGGAAGGGGAGGAGGAGGAGGAGGAGGAAGAAGAAAAAGAAGAAGAAGACTGAGGGGTCCTTGGTGCTCGCTGAGCTTAGCTGTTTTCTTGCAGATATTTCATTACCCTCCTTCTGCCAAGCTGTTCAACATTTGGCTCCTCAGATGCTGCGAGAAAAAAAAACACCACGCTGTTTGGAAGGGAAAGTTTGGGGCAATCAGGAAATACGGCCAAGAAGCTGAAGTTCTGGATACGCCTGGGCCACAAAGCAACGGCTTTATCAACGACACGCAGGTATACGGCGGCGAGGCAGATAAAAACATGGGCAACCTGAAATGACAGTTTGGTGTCCAAAATGCATTCATCACCCTCCGATACAGTTGAACATCTGCTAGCAGCCTGAGGCATTTCTCTTGTTTTGCTCGGGAGATTTTGGGCTAGCTGGTCATCGCGTTCCATTTTCCCATTTGCACAGTACAATGGTTTAGGAAAATTTGACTCGGCAAGATTTCCTTCCTATCCAGGGATGATGGAAGGAGCAGACTTTATATCAGCCCGGGGGTGAAGCCTCACCCGATACGAAATAAATTCACTCCTGGGTTGATAGATCGAGCTGCACGTCTCTTGCCAAATACTTTGCTTTAGCATGTAAGCCCTCCTGTCCAGAAGTAAAACCTTCCACTGGCAAGCTTTAGTTTATTAGTCAGCGGAGGGCAGTTTTCAATTAATTCAGCTCATTATTGCGCCCTCATTCTTCGGCGTTACTTTGCTGGCAGTAAGTTCCAGGAATCAGGAATGGCAAATAAACGGGGGCTTGGATTCTTCTTCCATCGATGAACAGTTTATGGTGATAAAACGGTTAAGTGAGCTGATGTTTCCACATTGTATTGAAAGGGGCTCTTTGTACCAACCGAACAAAGATGATCAGGGGACTGGAGGCTAAAACATATAAGGAACGGTTGCTGGAATTGGGTATGTCTAGTTTAATGAAGAGAAGGACGAGGGGGGACAGGATAGCAGTGTTCCAATATCTCAGGGGCTGCCCCAAAGAAGAGGCAGTCAAGCTATTCTCCAAGGCGCCTGAAGGCAGGACAAGAAGCAACGGATGGAAACTAACCAAGAAGAGAAGCAATCTGGAACTAAGGAGGAATTTCCTGACAGTGAGAACAATTAATCAGTGGAACAACCTGCCTCCAGAAGCGGTGAATGCTCCAACACTGGAAGTTTTTAAGAAGAGACTGGACAGCCACTTGTCTGAAATGGTATAGGGTTTCCTGTCTGAGCAGGGGATTGGAGTATGTGACCTCCAAGGTCCCTTCCAACATTATTATTATTATTATTATTATTATTATTATTATTATTATTATTATTATTATTATTATTATTGTTGTTTTGTTGTTGTTGTTGTTGTTGTTATTATTATTATTATTATTATTATTATTATTATTAAGTGTGTATAGTCAAGGCCATGGTTTTCCCAGTTGCAATGTATGGCTGTGAAAGTTGGACCATAAGAAAGGCTGAGGGCCAAAGAATGGAGGCCTTTGAACTCTGGTGCTGGAGAAGACTCCTGCGAGTCCCCTGGACTGCAAGGCGATCAAACCGGTCAGTCCTAGAGGAGATCAACCCTGACTGCTCTTTAGAAGGCCAGATCCTGAAGTTGAAGTATTTTGGCCACCTAATGAGAAGGAAAGACTCACTGGAGAAGAGCCTGATGCTGGGAAAGATGGAGGGCAATAGAAGAAGGGGACGACAGAGAATGAGGTGGCTGGATGGAGTCACTGAAGCAGTAGGCGTGAGCTTAAATGCACTCCAGAAGATGGTAGAGGACAGGAAGACCTGGAGGAATGTTGTCCATGGGGTCACAACGGGTCGGACATGACTTTGCAATTAACAACAACAAAGGGGAGCACTATTCTGTTTGAGGAAAGCTTTAAATAGGAGAGCATTGCAAACTAGATAGCTTGTACACACATACACAGACACACACACACACACACACACACACACACAGAGAGAGAGAGAGAGAGAGAGAGAGAGAGAGAGAGAGAGAGAGAGAGAGAGAAACAAAAAGAATGCTTCATAAAATAATTCATAAAAGACCTCGCTACCAGGAGAGTAATATACAGCCATAGAAAATAAAATGGGAGAGATCCCTAAGATTTAAACTCCTTTCCAATGCCATATAGAATAGCAACTTTAAGAATATTAGATGTCATGAATGAAGCATTACATTTGGGCAATGTTTCGGCGCCCTTGTGAATGCTAAGCATTCTTATTTATAGGTCCAAGTAGCAACTGATCTGTAGTATTACATATTACTGTGCCCAGGGACGTTGCTGCAGCTACAGATAACCGGCATCAATAATCTAGAAGTATCCAGAGAATGGAAAGGTTGAACACACTGGATCTGCAAACGGGAGATGCAGAGATGGATGCCAGAAATACTGTCATTTGGACAGCTAGAAAATGGTGGACCAGCCCATATTTAACAAGGACATGAAACTCATAGGTTAGGAAACTTGGACCAGTTGCCAGACTGGTTAGCACTGCTAAGCTCTATGCCCAAAGCATTTTATGAAATGTTTCAGAGAAATTACAATAGATTTGATGTGAAAGATTGGGCTCTGAAGAGATGAGTTACTACAGCCATACTACATGGGTAAAAAGATGGAAGACAGTACTACGAGAATTAGGTGTTCAGCAGAGGGATGGCAAAAGAGAAAAAAACCTGTTGTCTGCTGGGATAACTATATCATGCAAGTATTATTAATTAGATAGATAGATAGATAGATAGATAGATAGATAGATAGATAGATAGATAGATAGATAGATAGATAGATAGATAGATAGATAGATAGACAGACAGACAGACAGACAGACAGACAGACAGACAGACAGACAGACAGACAGACAGACAGACAGACAGACAGACAGACAGACAGACAGACAGACAGACAGACAGACAGAGATTTTTGTAAGCCTGAATGCTCTTGGCAAAATTTCCAAGAAACATATTTTGTGTATTCACTCCTCCAAAACAAAGGCAAAGATTTTGATCTGGAAACGTACTGAAGTTTTCTCATCCTTTGACGTACCATCTTGCCATATTAAGTTAGCATTTCTTCAAAGATCACTGTGGGATGTGAAATGTAATCCTTGATTTTGCTTTTTATTTAATTTTCCTATTGCAGACCTTTAAGAATCAGATGTGTAAAGTAGGGTAGGAAGGAAGAAAAGGGGGAATGGCAGCAGACTGGAAAAAAAAGAAAATCTTAGAAGAAGATAGAATAATAGAGTTGGAAGGGACCTTGGAGGTCTTCTAGTCCAGCTCCCTGCTAAAGCAGGAGACCCTATATCATGCCAGACAACTGAGTGTCCAGTCTCTTTTGAAAGCCTATAGTGATGGAGCACCCACAACTTCTGAAGGTAAGACCCTGAGGGCAGGACAAGAAGCAATGAATGGAAACTGGCCTTTGAACTCTGGTGCTGGAGAAGACTCCTGTGAGTCCCCTGGACTACAAGGCGATCAAACCGGTCAGTCCTAGAGGAGATCAACCCCGACTGCTCTTTAGAAGGCCAGATCCTGAAGTTGAAACTCAAGTACTTTGGCCACCTAATGAGAAGGAAGGACTCACTGGAGAAGAGCCTGATGCTGGGAAAGATGGAGGGCAATAGAAGAAGGGGATGACAGAGAATGAGGTGGCTGGAGGGAGTCACTGAAGCAGTAGGCGTGAGCTTCAATGGACTCCAGGAGATGGTAGAGGACAGGGGATCACGATGGGTCGGACACGACTTCGCAGCTAACAACAACAATCAAAGAGAGAAGCAACCTAGAACTAAGGAGGAATTTCCTGACAGAAAAATTAATCAGTTGAACGACTTGCCTCCATAAGTGCTGAATGCTCCAACACTGGAAGTTTTTAAGAAGAGACTGGACAACCATTTGTCTGAAATGGTATAGGGTTTCCTGCCTGATTAGGGGGTTGGACTAGAAGACCTCCAAGGTCCCTTCCAACTCTGTTATTCTTTGCAATATCAGGATGTGCCAAGAGGGCGTTTTGTCCAAGCTCATAAAGTGGGATTATGAGATAGATTCCTCCTTCGCAAGGCAGCCTTTTCTCTGTCTTTTCTTTCAACACAAGGAGAGGGAGATTATTGGAAAAAAAAAATCCAATGTACTTAATCCCCCTTAGGTATTCCTTGGCTGCAGTGCTTTACTTCACCAACTTGAGACTTCCTTCTAAACAGACAAATGCGAGCTTTGGCCTATAACGATCCTTCAATGATTTATATCTAGCTCTTCTTTAAATACACCGCAGTGGTTTAAACAATTGAAAACCCAGCATGGAAAACAAGAAAACAGTGTTTCATTCCATCCAAACACTATCTCCTCGAAGGGAGAGAAGATAACAGCCATTTAAACATGTATAGTTTTGCTTCTGGTTCCCAAAGTCAGTTGGAATTCACCTTCCATGGTCTCAGATCTCTCCTAGAAGTGGAAATAATATTTCTAATTGTTGTTGAGGAGATTGCTCAGCTTTCGGGGGGGGGTTTTTGGTTCGTTACACTCATTCTGTTCCCTAGTAAGTCATGGGTCCTAACAGTGAGAACAATTAGCCAGTGGAATGGCTTGCCACCAGAAGTTGTGGATGCTTCATCAATGGAGGTTTTTAAGAAGAGAATGGACAGCCACCTGTCTGAAATGGTCTCCTGCTTGAGTTGGTGGCTGGACAAGAAGTCCTGCAAGGTCCCTTCCAGATTCTCTTATGTTCTATTCCATTCCATTTATTCCATATCTTCTCTTCTCTTCTCTTCTCTTCTCTTCTCTTCTCTTCTCTTCTCTTCTCTTCTCTTCTCTTCTCTTCTCTTCTCTTCTCTTCTCTTCTCCTCTCCTCTTCTCTTCTCTTCTCTTCTCTTTTCTCCTCTCCTCTCCTCTCCTCTTCTCTCTTCTCCTCTCCTCTGGATATCATATACGACATCATCTATCTCCAGGCCACCACACAATCCTTTCAACAGTTCCAAGAAGACTCCACACCCATTTGCACCATTCAGATGACCCTGAGGACACAGATAAATTTCCAAGTGGCTTCAATGACTCTCTTAAAAAAATGCAAATGACCAGCTTTCTGCAAGGAATATAAAACCTTCCATTCTCTACCATATAGTCAGAGCTGAAGAATCATCCTGGATGAGAAGCGAAACGTCTTCAAAGACAAACAAGAAAGTCCAGTTGCCTCATGAAAAAGCACCTTGGGGACCTGTTCAAATCTGTTTTCAATCACTTTCCGGATAACGGTAGTAGACATGGTTCTTTCTACACAATTTCAATTTCCTGACATC
>NW_015392746.1:0-18739 GCF_001527695.2 Protobothrops mucrosquamatus
AATCCACCCCAAAGCCACGGATGATCTCCCCCAGCGGCTTCACATAAATATTGAACAGTAAGGGGGAGAGGACCGACCCTTGTGGCACCCCACAAGTTAGGGGCCTTGGGGCCGACCTCTGCCCCCCTGCCAATACAGACTGCGTGCGGTCGGTGAGGAAGGAGGAGAACCACCGCATCACGGTGCCCCCCACTCCCAATTGTAAGATACAAGCAGCAAGTTATAATAAGGATAGGTAATAGGAAAGATGAGGAATATCGTAGTACAGCTTTACTAATATTTTGACAGTGTTGTAGGAATTAGTTGTTAAGAAGAGTGACCGCATAAGCAGAGAAGGAAGAAAGGAAGGGAGGGAGGGAGGGAGGGAGGAAGAAGGAAGGAAGGAAGGAAGGAAGGAAGGAAGGAAGGAAGGAAGGAAGGAAGGAAGGAAGGAAGGAAGGAAGGAAAGATGGTCCTTGCCAGATTCCCCGAAGGATAGTCTCAGTAGGGAGCAGGAAGTTGGAAGCTACTCCATCTCCTATTGTTTTTTTGTTTTTGTTTTGCCTGCTGTTGATCATTCTATTTCTCTATTTAGGTAAACAAAATGTCTCTGGAATGATGACCTAATAGGGCACAGCTTGGCTAGTATAGAATAAAAAATGTAAATTAAAATAGAACTTATATGGAAAAGCCTAGAGGATTAACAGTGTAACTATAAGCCACCTTAATAGGGAAGATGGGTGTCATGGATGAATGAATGAATGAATGAATGAATGAATGAATGAATGAATGAATGAAATAATTGTCCAAAACCTTTCTTGTGAGATATACAGATACTCCTCAACTTACGTCCACAATCGAGCCCAGAGTTTATGTTGCTAAGTGAGAAATTTGTTAAGTGAGTGTTGCCCCATTGTACAACTTTTCCTGCCCCGTTTGTTAAGTGAATCACTGCAGTGATTAAATTAGGACCACGGTTCTTAAGTGAATTTGGCTTCCCCCATTGACTTTGCTCATCAGAAAGTCACAAAAGAGGATCACATGACCCCGGGACACTATGACCGTCATAAATATGAGTCATTGCTAAGCGTCCGAATTTTGATCACATGACCATGGGGAATGCTGCAATGGTCATAAGTGTGAAAAATGATCATAAGTCACTTTTTTCAGTGCCGTTGTAACTTTGACTGGCCACTGAATGAACTGTTGTAAGTCGGGGACTTCCTCTATTGGGTATCTGTGTATGTGTTTGTGTTTGTGCCTGTGTTGTGTATCTATATCTACATCAAACTATACTGTTCAACTATCTTCATGTTTTAACGATGGAGGCTATCTTCACATTATTAGGCCAGGTTTTAAGGTTTTTTTTCCATTCCAAAACAGGCTCGTCTCATTTTTTTTTTACTTCTTATAAGAATCTGAAGCCTTTTCAAAGATCCGTCACAAATTGAACTAAATAAAACTTCTGCTAGAAAAGCCACTGAGAAACCAAACCGTAAAGCACAAAAAAAGAGGGATGAAATATGTGTCAAATTTAGAAAGAAAGAAAAAAAAGTATAGCTTTATTTCTTTTTAATATTTCACAGGAACACATATTATGACATAGATATTTAATAAGCTGGTCCTTTTTGATTCCAACTGTCACATTGGCAACATTGATAAATGCTGCAAAACATAAAGAATTTGACACGGTGTNTTCACCTCAACTTGATTCTATCCCTCTATTAATGCACCCTAGGATTGCACTGGCTTTTTTACAGGAGTCCCCACTACTTTATTTTATATCATTTCCTTTTGTACTGACTTATTTTATATTATTTCCTTTTTCACCTGTTCTCCGTTAATTAGGATTAAACTTGTACAAGAATACTTCAGGCGGAATGGAAACTGTATCAGTTGGAAAATGTACCAAATGGAGAGTTGAGTAAGTCCCCTTTGTCCTCCCAACAGAATTAGGGGGGAAAAATAACTATTTGCAGATAACACGGTAGGTGCGTTTTTCCCCTTATTTTTAGCCTAGATTGTCATGCAGCATAAAATAACCATGTTAAAGGATAAATAAAAGCAATTTGAAAGATTCCTCCCCCCTCAATTTTTAATAGAGAGTGCCTTCTCCACTGTAACAGTTTTCAGTCTTTAAGTAAACATTTAATTAGCCTTTAAAAATGTGTATTTTTTTCCCCCCGGAAACAACCGGTTGTCACTTCGATTGCATCTCGAGGGATCTAGTCATTCCAGGGTTGACTTTCACACATCAGTCTGACCTGGGGACACCTCTTCTTCATAGATGTCAGAGATTACCATCAAGGTTTATTTCTTCAAGCTACTCTTTTCCAAAGTTAAAAAAAAAATGTATTTTGTAATTTAAACTCATGATAGAAAATACCCCTGCTGGCCATTGCTTCCTTCAGCATTCATCCACAAATTCCAAACTTGCCTGTTTTTAAAATATTTTTTTTATGTTTGTTCTTCTATGAAATATTTTATGTAAATTTCCCAACATAACAATTTTGAGAATTATATGATCTAATTAAAAAATTAAATTAAAAAAACTGCTGGAAAAAGAAAAAAAACAAAACAAACTATAAATACAGGACAAATATAACAATCTGAAGGTTTTGCCAGGGCTTCATCAAACACAAACGACACAACAAGAGCCTCTTTCTTTTATTGAACTGTGATTAACTGTAGGAGATGACCAGGCTGAGCTGGTGGGCGGGGTCAAACCATGCTCAGTTTGGAGTCTCTGTGCCTCCAAAAAGAGACCTAAGTTCAGCGCCCTTGAAATCCATTGAGGCCATCTACCGCCATTTTGCCTCCACCATTAGTAGATCAGATTAGTAGATCTTGTATAGGCTGCATGGAATAAACTTGCAATATTTTTGAATGCTATCCTGGCTCCTAGTTTCTTGTGCCTGTTGTGGGAAATCAGACCCCCCCCCCCCAGAGAAAGAAATATTTTTGGAAATATTAAAAGAGCAGAAAAATATATTTCCTCAAAGGATCTTAAAGAGGCAGAAAAGCATGCCCAGTTTTTTTAATAGCCCCAAGTCTCCCTCCCCCAAGCAGAAACCAGCTCTGTAGAAATGCAGATGTAAATAATCCGGGAAGGTTGAAGCTAGAAGATTAAGAAGACAAAGACACCTAAAATCTACATACCCCAACCAAACTATAATAGGATTAAACCACAGATGCCAAAGGGAACACCCACACTCAGGTCAGAATACATGACACAGGAAATACAAAGCCTCAAACAGGAACAGGAAACAACTCCAAACAAAAGCCCAAGAGGGTATAAAAACCCATTCCCTTCATGTGCTCTCTCTCTCTTTTCTTCCAGAGCCATCTTTCTGTCTGGCTCTCCTCTCCAATAAACTGCAACCTTCTTTCTAAAGCAGTCACCATGTTGTTTATTTCCGGCTTGGACTGAACCATGATGAAGACTTTTCCTTCAACACTTCATTAACATTAACATTATCACATTTTTCCATTCAATCAGAGATTGCCTGGACAGGTTCCTGTAGTTTGCTTGGCAAGGATTTTCAGAAATGATTTGCCATTGCCTCCACCCTAGGGCTGACAGAGAATGA
The DNA here is from genome assembly GCF_001527695.2 of Protobothrops mucrosquamatus. Classification (NCBI taxonomy): domain Eukaryota; kingdom Metazoa; phylum Chordata; class Lepidosauria; order Squamata; family Viperidae; genus Protobothrops; species Protobothrops mucrosquamatus. The sequence continues at coordinate 3,570 of NW_015392746.1, forward strand.
CTGGCCTTGTGCCTAAAGTAGAACAATAACTCACCTTATCTCAGTTTCTAGCCTGAAGTCTTAATTACTACAGCAAATTGATTCTCTATCAAATAATTAACTATCATCAAACCAAGATGTATAGAGAAAGGGATTATTGAAAATAGAAAAACAAAAAAAGTCTATTAAAAATAGTTGAAGTTTTCATTTAGCAACAAAGAAGAGGGAGTCAAGCTATTCTCCAAAGTGCCTGAAGGCAGGACAAGAAGCAACAGGTGGAAACTAATCAAGGAGAGAAGCAACCTAGAACTAAGGAGAAACTCCCTGACAGTGACAACAATTAACCAGTGGAACAACCTGCCTCCAGAAGCGGTGAATGCTCCAACACTGGAAGTTTTTAAGAAGAGACTGGACAGCCATTTGTCTGAAATGGTATAGGATTTCCTGCCTGAGCAGGGGGTTGAACTAGGTGACCTCCAAGATCCCTTCAACTTTATTATTATTATTATTATTATTATTATTATTATTATTATTATTATTATTATTATTATTATCCGTACAGTTGGAACCAACAACTTGAATGAAACTGTGACTGTAATCATCAAGCTTAACAAGTTAAGCATTTGAAATAAACAGCAAAAAGTGAAGTAGGGTTTTGATATAAGAAAGTTATAAACAGATTAAGGGTCTGGATGAATTTGGAGCATTGACTTTTACTATAACATTTTGGCATTCAGTATAAAAAAAAACCCAACAACTTCTCATGGGAAACAGACTTGGGCTATTGCAAGCTAAAATATAAGAGCTGATTTTAAACAATGGACACTAGAGGGGACTAAAGATTTTAAGCAGAAGATTTAAAAAATTGCCAGTTTTGTGTCAATTAATGTTGGGACTTACAAAATTGTACAAAATGTTATCACGTCAGAAATATTGAAGGAGATCTTTGAGGAACGGAGGCAGAGGTTAATAACTGCAATATCAAAACTGTCAATGCAGGTAGTCCTCGATTAATGACCACAATGAAGCCCAACATTTCTGTTGTTGAGGGAGACGTTTGTTAAGCGGGTTTTGCGCCAGTTTAAGATTTTTTCTAGCCACAGTTGTTAAGTGAATCACTGCAGTTGGTTTGGTTAGTAAAATGGTTGTTAAGTGAATTTGGCTTGCCCATCGACTTTGCTTGTCAAAAGGGATCACGTGACCTTGGGACACTGCAACCGTCATAAATATGAACCAGTTGCCAAGCGTCCAAATTTTGATCACGTGACCATGGGGATGCTGCAATGGTCATGAGTGTGAAAAATGGTCATAAGTCACTTTTTTCAGTGTCATCGTAACTCTGAACAGTCACTAAACAAACTGTTATAAATTGAGGCCTATCTGCCATGACGTCTTCCTCTATGGATAGGCCAAAGGTAGGCAACCTTGGCTCTTTTATGACTTGTGGACTTCAACTCCCAGAATTCCTGAGCCAGCATGGCTCAGCTTGGAAACCTCTCCCTTTCCCCTCAGCATGGCTGGCTCAGGAATTCTGGGAGTTGAAGTCCACGAGTCATAAAAGAGCCAAGGTTGCCTACCCCTGCGATAGACTATGTCTAAAATATGTTAATGAAGGAATGACAGATGTGAAGGTACAGAGAAAGTACAAAACATGAAACTACAACTGACAGGCCAAGATAATAAGTTGGAAAATAATGCTTTGCTGGTTATACAGAAGAAAATTATCTAAGATCCCTCTCACAGTTACTGCTTTTGAGCCAGGTTTCACCCTATATGTATTTGACATTGTATCATGCTCCAGAGAGGGTTTTAAAGAAATAGGAATACAGTTTCCATTCTGAATACAGACATACACATATACATACAAACGCGAAAATAAATTTAACCTTTATATCCATGCTATTCATATAGTCTATTTATGGAGATATCAAATACTAAAGATGTTGAGACTCTAGAAAGCATGCACAGAAGAACAACAAAGATGATCAAGGGACTAGAGGCTAAAGCATATAAGGAACGGTTGCTGGAACTGGGTATGTCTAGTTTAACGAAGAGAAGGATGAGGGGAGACGTGATAGCAGTCGTCCAGTATCTCAGGGGCTGTCCCAAAGAAGAGGGAGTCAAGCTATTCTCCAAAGCACCTGAAGGCAGGACAAGAAGCAATGGATGGAAACTAGTGAAGGAGAGAAGCAACCTAGAACTAAGGAGAAATTTCCTGACAGAACAATTAACCAGTGGAACAACCTGCCTCCAGAAGCTGTGAATGCTCCAACACTGGAAGTTTTTAAGAAGAGACTGGACAGCCATTTGTCTGAAATGTTTCCTGCCTGAGCTGGGGTTGGACTAGAAGACCTCCAAGGTGACTTCCAACCCTGTTATTCTATTCTATTCTATTCTATTCTATTCTATTCTATTCTATTCTATTCTATTCTATTCTATTCTATTCTATTCTTTGATTCACATGAGGTAATTTATATTATTTTTACTTTTTAAAAATGTATTAATCCAATTTACATGGCCACCCATCTCATGGAAAATGATTTGGGGCAGCATATAGCAATACAACAGTAAAATCAATCAATCAATCAATCAATCAATCAATCATCACCTAAAATCGTTCTATTTCTTAAGGGGACATTAAAAACTATAAAAGCAGCACTATCCCTAAATATGTTTATAGTCCTGTCCCTACCTCTCATAGACAGATGCTCACTTGGCAAGATTTGATGTTGTACCCTCAAAGGTCATAAAACTACGTGAGTTTTTCTTTACAAGGAGAAATTGAAACCACTGCATATACTGCATTATACTGAATTGTCTTTAAAGCACACATGGGCTCCTGACTTAGTTTCTTATTCTTATTAGCAAATTCTTAGCTTGATTCCAATCTAGGATTGCACTTTTTAAAGTAAAGAAACACTTTTAAAAGTGAACTTTTAGGGGAAAGTTGCTAAATCTGTTACTAATGCAACTGCTAGTTGAAATAGTAAAAGCACTTAGACTTATATACCGCTTCACAGGGCTTTACAGCACCTTCTAAGCAGTTTACAGAGTCAGCATCTTGCCCCCAGCAATCTAGGTCCTCATTTTACTGACCTCGGAAGGATGGAAGGTTGAGTCAACCTTTAGCAGATTAGGATCAAACTCCTGGCAGTCGGCAGAGTTAGCCTGCAATACTGCATTCTAACCACTGTGCCAATACGGCTCTTATATTGGGTCTATTTCAATGAACATTTGTTTGATTTTTAAAGGATTTTTGTCCCCCAGCGTGAAAGGAAAAAATATATCAGTAATTCTTTTATGAGTGGTTTATAATCAATTATAAATTAGACCTGAGCTTGCTAACAAATACTTGGCTTTTAGTTGCTAATGACCTTCAGTAGGAAATGGTGACAGTTTGTATCAGCACACATGTCTTCCTATAAATGGAATATGGAACAAGAAAGTAAGAGAAAAGAGGAACGGAACCTTGCTGATGGGTAAACCTTTTGCAATGACACGTCTAGGAACAGTAATGAGGAAAGTAGTAGTTAGAACAAGGACAAGGAAGAACAGGACACTAGCTCGGTAACCAGGGCAACAGAACAAGAATAGGGAACTAACGCGGTGGTCAGTTCCAGGAAAAGGGAACTAGCAAAGGTGCTGTTCTAGAAAGCCATCTGTTGATGGTTTTAACAAGAAAAGGGAAATGGGATGATTATTGGGTGGTCCCAGAAAATCAGGGGTGGGCAGCGTGCTAAGTTATAAAGCCTGCCTCAGAGATGAGGGTGTTGCCACCTGGCCATAAGCCGTCACACTTAGTGACTGCTTGTCCATTTGGCCCTCATTGCAATGGGTTTGAATGTAAGTACTGAATGTTTGCTTTAAATTTTAATAAACCTCTGGAACTAAAGTGAGACTTTTGTTGTGTGGTGTCTCTTGTTTCATTTGAACAATTTTTCCCCCCTGACACCTGGTATTGATTTCAAGAGCCTGCTCAGTTTTTTATGTTGTTATACAAACCTACATGTTGTTTCCTAATCGGAAGCATCTTGAAGCGACGGTATAAAGGAGACATTAAAAGAATAAAAACAATATGCAATGAAAACATCCTCGTTAAAAAGGTGGAGGTGGAAAGCATTCTTTGGGTCCTGCTTTGAGAGGCTGGCTATTGTAATGCTCCAGTATTAGATATGGTAAAGAAAGGCTGAGAGCCAAAGAATTGAGGCCTTTGAACTCTGGTGCTGGAGAAGACTCCTGCAAATCCCCTGGACTGCGAGGCAATCAAACTGGTCAGTCTTAGAGGAGATCAACCCTGACTGCTCTTTAGAAGGCCAGATCCTGAAGTTGAAACTCAAATACTTTGGCCACCTAATGAGAAGGAAGGACTCACTGGAGAAGAGCCTAATGCTGGGAAAGATTGAGGGCAATAGAAGAAGGGGACGATAGAGAATGAGGTGGCTGGATGGAGTCACTGAAGCAGTAGGCGTGAGCTTAAATGGACTCCATAAGATGGTAGAGGACAGGAAGGCCTGGAGGAACGTTGTCCATGGGGTCGCGATGGGTCAGACATGTCTTCGCAACTAACAACAACAAAGAGACCACAAAAATATTCCAAGTTTGAATCCACTGATTTGGCTATTCCAGCATCACTGGATATGCTCCTACACTGTTCCCGCTGAAAATATCTGAGCTCAAAACATTTCAGCATGGCTGGAATAGCATTAAAACATTTCGTGTAAGGTTGGCACAATTTGCTTTGAACTGTTGTTCCAAGCTCAGAGTGGCATAACTTTTGCAGGAAACCTTTAAACATTTCAACAAACAAATGTTGTACAGAGCGCTTCTGCAGAACACTTCCGTAAATGATCCAATTTTCCTGTTTGTCATCTCATTTGGATGAAAATTATAGGCAAATTACACAGCTATAAGTTGAAAAGAAAACTGAAAAACCTGACACCAATTTATATCAATTTATTGAGTTTCATCCACTTGTAATTGGCCTAGAAATAAAGCAGAGATAGGTCCCATCAGGTGAAGGGCAGAGCTCCAGGCTTTGAAAATGCTCCAGAATGGGGAACTAGTTGAGATGAGTTAGTGATTACTTTGGACTGAGACAAGATCCATCGGGCCAGTTTCAGAACTGATGTTCCATCCACGAAGCAGATAAAACAGTTATAAACAAGCGATAAAAACACACACACAACAAGAATAACAGAGTTGGAAGGGACCTTGTAGGCCTCATAGTTCAACTGCCTAGTTGAGCAGGAAATCCTACTATTTCAGACAAATGGCTGTCCAATCTCTTCTTAAAAACATCCAGCGTTGGAGCATCCACAATTTCTGGGGGCAAGTCTTTCCACTGATTAATTATTCTAACTGTCAAGAAATGTCTCAGCTCTAAGTTGGATCTCTCCTGGATTAATTTTCATTCATTGCTTCTTGATCTGCCTTCAGGTGTTTTTTAAAATAGGTTGACACCCCCCCTCTTCTTTGTGGCAGCCCCTGAGATATTGGAACACTGCTATCATGTCACCCCTAGTCCTTCTTTTCATTAAACTAGACATACCCAGTTCCTTCATCAGTCCCCGGTCACCTTTGTTGCTCTTCTCTGCACTCTAAAATCCTAAATACTCATGCAAACTAATAGGATTGGAGCTAGGACTGAAGAAGCTAGCATCTGAAAAGAAAGATATGCTGGAATAATGATAAACAGGTCAACAAAGATGTCGACAATGTGCATCTGCCATAAAAAAAGGTGAACATCATCTTTGGGATAATAATGCAGTATAGATACTAGAGATGTCAATTTCATAATGCCCTTATGCAACTCAATAGTGTGTCCACATCTGGAATTTATATGCACAATATTCAAAAAAGGATAGAGTAGACTTGTGGCTGAGGAATTCTGGGACTTGAAGTCCACAAGTCATAAAAGGGCCAAGTTTGAAGACCCTTGTCCTAAGCCCTAAGGAATAATGGCTGTTTGCCTTGATGGGACAGTTGTTGTCTTCCTTGTATAGTTGAAGGACCATTCTGAGCAAAGAATGTTGAGCTGGATATGCTTGTGTTCTTATGTGTTTCAGCTTACACTGAGTCTAGTGATAGAGACCCGTTTCCTAATTACAAAAACAAAGTGCATATATCATTAATAACATATCACAAGCAGAATGTAACCTTGATCTGAGTGGGCAATAACACAGCTACAACTGCAGCTGCTACCAATTATTTCTGTTCAAGTAAACCTGATGGATAAGCACTCATCCAAAATCGTAATAGTTCATTTCTTTTAAAAGTTTATGTAGAATACACTTATCATTAATCCGCGCCTGAGAGTTGGAGCTACCCTACTTCTTAAATCAAGTAAAAGCAGCAACTTTAAAGGGTCAAGAGATTCATCTGTCTATTCATTGGTCCCTGATTTTTTTATTTTTTTTTTAACTGTGGGTCCCAGGAGTTGAAGCTATATTTTTTCTTTAGAGATCATCTAAAGAAACAAGGTGGAATACCAATTAGCAGCTTTGCATAAGGTCTATGATTAGATATGCTTGTTTTGTATGCCATGTTTAGTGCAGAATGTGACACATAGTGCAGAATGTGACACATGAGGGATAGTTGAAGGAAAGATGTTGGTTTAAAGGAGTGGCTGCTGGTTATCAGAATATCAATATACAGTATATATGCCTTCATACTTCCTAAGACATTTTAGGACATTGGAAATATTGGGTAATCGTATAGTCAATTTGATTTCCATTACTATATTTTCAAGTCTTTGTATGAATTTGCTTTTAAGGTTAAATAGAAACTGTCAATGTTGCTGTGTGGATGAAGGGCATGATTCATTGTCACTATTTTTCTGGTTTACCCTACCCAGGGCTTTTATTTCTACTTTATTCCAGCTGTGTATCTAATGCCCAGATGTTCATTGCCTTGATTGAATTTCGTCCACTGAGTTTGGAATTTAAAATCTTCTTCATGCTCTTGAAGTATTCAGTTCTAATCTTCTTCTTGACTTCACTGTGCTTGAGGTTGTCAGCTTGAAGGGTGCCCAGGTATTTGCATTGATCATCTTAATCCAGACTCTTGATCCACAGGACATTTTGATTCCTTCTGTTTTCTCTACATTTCTCCTGTTGGTGGTGAGGATAGCACATTTGTCCAATCCAAACTCTATTGTAATCTCCTGGCTGTATATACATTTATGTTGGCATGTGTTATTGCCAGCTCAGGGACTTGGATGATGCATGTTAATTCTGCCATGAGGACTTCCCAAGAAGTCAAGGGCAGAATCCAGAGTAAGCCATGAAAAACACCAGAGGAAGGAGTCACCTAAGCACTTTTTCAAACCAGTAGAGTATGGCCAGGAGCTGTCCAAGGTCCTGACAATGTTGTGTTCTATTATTGTTTAGCTTTGTCTTGTTTTTCTGCTAAGGTGATTTATCAGGTCTCTGCAATGATAAGAGAGAATATTTTTTTTTTCCTTTCCTTCCCAGTGACACCATTTTTGCACACATCCATCTTGCCTTTAATTCTTTTCAACCCTTGCCATTCCATTTTCCTCCAGTGATATGAGCTTCATTTTCTTTGTCTATTAATAATGACGATAACAACAACAACAGCAATAACAACAACAACAACAACGATGACGACGACGACGACGACGACGACGATGATGATGATGATGATGATGATGATGATGGAAGAGATCTTGGAGGTCTTCTACTCCAACCCCCTGCTCAGACAGGAAACCCTATGCCATTTCAGACAAATGGCTGTCCAGTCTCTTCTTAAAAACTTCCAGTGTTGGAGCATTCACCACTTCTGGAGGCAGGTTGTTCCACTGATTAATTGTTCTAACTGTCAGGAAGTTTCTCCTTAGTTATAGGTTGCTTCTCTCCTTGTTTAATTTCCATTTGTTGCTTCTTGTCCTGCCTTCAGGCATTTTGGAGAATAGCTTGACTCCCTCTTCTTTGTGGCAGCCCCTGAGATATTGGAACACTGCTATCATGTCCCCCCTCGTCCTTCTCTTCATTAAATTAGACATACCCAATTCCAGCAACCATTCCTTATATGTTTTAGCCTCCACTCCCCTAATCATCTTTGTTGCTCTTCTCTGTATTTTTTCTAGAGTCTCAACATCTTTTTTACATCGTGGTGACCAAAACTGGATGCAGTATTCCAAGTGTGGCCTCGGTCTCCTTCCATTCCATTTCATTCACTCACTTGTTCACTATCCTCCCGTTGCATTTACTCTTTATTTATGGTTGTTGGCTTGAGGAACAGGGATGGCTTAATTGAGAGGTGGCATCTTAGAATAGACTTCCCGTAGACTTCCCAGTGATTCTGCATGCTGCCTTGGTTTTTCATAGTTAAACAGCAAAAAAAAGTTCTATCAGCAGATTGCTGAAGTGGGCGACTTGCTTCTTCTTTATTTTTGTCTATAAGTGTTGGTGATCCTGTTTGGGCAGTCTCTGTTTTCTCATGTGTTCTTTTGAATGTTTTTATTTTAATAATAATAATCCTATTAATGTTTTCTTGAAGGTAATAAAAACTAATACCAATTAAATTAAAAGGAAAAAAAATGAAAAGTGCAGGAAAAAAAGAAAAAAGTTGAAGAAAAAAGTAAAATAGAAATGAAAGAAAACAAGAATGCTGTTAAAGGGGGATGGGGTAAATATATATAAAAATAGTTTTCCCCTTCCTCACAAGATGAAGAAACAATTTTAGTAACTTTTATTCTTATAAACACAACAAATGATCTCTGTTTCCTTATGTATAAATAAATCTTGAAGATCTCAGCAGAAGTCCATTAAGGGACTTAGAACTTAGATTAGAGGGCTGGAAGAACAATTACAGGAATTGGGTATGTCTAGTCTAATGAAAAGAAGGACTAGGGGAGACATGATAGCTCCTACAAAGACAATGGGGTTAAAGACAATCACTTAAATATGAGCCAGCAGTGTGCTGAAGCTGCCAAAAAGGCCAACACAGTGCTAGGCTGCATTAACAGGGGGATAGAATCAAGATCACATGAAGTATTAATACCACTTTACAATGCCTTGGTAAGGCCACACTTGGAATACTGCATCCAGTTTTGGTCACCACAATGTAAAAAATATATTGAGACTCTAGAAAGAGTGCAGAGAAGAGCAACAAAGATGATCAGGGGACTGGAGGCTAAAACATATGAGGAATGGTTGCTGGAATTGGGTATGTCTAGTCTAATGAAGAGAATGACGAGGGGGGCATGATAGCAGTGTTCCAATATCTCAGGGGCTGCCCCAAAGAAGAGGGAGTCAAGCTATTCTCCAAAGCGCCTGAAGGCAAGACAAGAAACAATGAATGGAAACTAACCAAGGAAAGAAGCAACCTAGAACTAAGGAGAAATTTCCTCATGGTGAGAGCAATCAACCAATTGAACAGCTTGCCTTCAGAAGTTGTGGGTGCTCCACAATTGGAATGATATAAGATCTCCTGCTTGAGCAGGCAGTTGGACTAGAAGACCTCCAAGGTCCTTTCCAACTCTATTATTTTATGGTCCATGTTCTAAGGGTTATGAGAGATAACAATATACCTGTTTTAATTTCAGTCAGGCAAACCAACTTTATGTTTCTTCTTTTTACTTTTAACTATCTTGATCTTTAATCCTTTCAAATATTGTTCTAGAACTTCATTTTTTTCCACTTTTTTCTTTGTCCTGACTCCTGTCTCACAAAATCCTTCAAAACCTTAATGATTCTTATAAAACAAATCCAAAACAGCAAAATTATCCAGCTCACTCTTTTTGTTTGCTATTTGTATATCCTTTTTAATTATTATGACATCATCCAATTTCATTTGTATATTTTTGTTATTTTTGTATTTTTGTATTTTTTGTATTTTTACCCGGTTGTTAGCCGCCCTGAGTCCGCAAGGAGAAGGGCGGGATATAAATTTAAATAAATAAATAAATAAATAAAAATAAATATCCAGTGTAGAATCTTTTTCCGTATCATTACTGTAGCCTGTCATTTTGAAAATCACCTTCAAATCAGTCTCATTCTGATCCAATAAAACTTGTTCTTCATTCATAACTGGTTTTAAACACAGTCTATCTATAATTGCAGACATTTTTAAAATTAACTTCTGAGTGCATTGTTTTCAAATATCCTTCAATAATTCAGTGCTGAAGTATTTTGCTCCATTCTACTGTATGTTAGTAAGTAATTTCAATGTTCTTTAGATGTAAGCTTTAGTTCATTCTGATTCCCTCTAGGATTCAACCTTCAAAGTCCCCTCCTAACATGCTTTATTTTTTCCCCCAAGAATTCAAATCAAGAGCATTTTCCCATGGAAAGGATTCATGTAATTAATTTCACAATCTTCTTTTAAATCCGTCTGGACCCTTAGTCCATTTGTAACTTTTCCAAAAATCAATGTTCTAATCACCCTTTTGCTTTTTATTAAAAAAAAAAGTTCTTAAACTTGTATTTAAAACTTCTTTCACTAAAGATTGAAGGATGTTCACTTGGTGGTCTAAAACCTGCAAAGGTTGTGCAGGTTCCTCATAGCAATTAAAAAGCAATTTCTGAAAGTGATTAAGAAATGGGACTTTGAGAACCTTACATCCGTATAGTCTGCATAATGGTTTGGTGGAAATTGCTAAAATCCCAACCACCCATTTCTGTCAATTCTTCCAGGTAAATCAGACAGAAAATAGAACCAGATAAACCAAGTCTACTTTATTGTAAGGCTATGTTAAATACAGATTTTACATGGCATCCCCACTTCCTGGGGACAAAGTATTTCTCTCTTACAAGAAGAGAATAAAGCGAGAGGATTTATGTGTGTGCAGACTGTATGTCTGTATGCATGACATGCTTTTATTTTGTTACAAATTACTCAAGGCAGCAAACTTATCCAAATCACCTCCCTCCTCCTATTTTATCTGTGGCAACATCTCTGTTCCCTGAGAAATATTGACTGGCCCAAGATCACCAAGCCGGCGTTCGTGGTTAAGGTGGGACTTGAACTCACAGTCTCCTGCTTTCTAGCCTGGTGCCTTAACCACTAGACCAGGGGTCTTCAAACTTGGCCCTTTTATGACTTATGGACTTCAACTCCTAGAAATCCTCAGCCTAGCTCAGGAATTCTGGCAGTTGAAGTCCACAAGTCATAAAAGGGTCAAGTTTGAAGACCACTGAGCTAGACCAATCTGGCTCTAAAGCTTCACTTTGAGATAAAGATTCCCTCAAATATATATTGTTATAGTTCCGGCTAATGAAACACTTCAAAGAACTTCCAGGCATTGATTTTCCTAAAAGTAATTTATTGTTGCAAAATGTCGGCACAGGCATAACGAAGGTATGCTAAGATCTATGTTCTCTTCCTCTGAGCAGTTAAATTATCAGCATGTTCCCTCCCTAAATTAGCTGTCATATATCACGTTATCCAATTAGTGTGAAGGTCAAATGTTTCCTTCCTCTCACTTTCCCGGGCTTTTCCCTCTACCCTCTTCTGCTCTGCATTTTAACCCTAAAAATACCAGACAGTTTTGCATATTGTCAAAAACAAGAATATACAGTATTTGCAGCGTTGACATATATATTTTCCTGATAACAATATAGAAGCATCGTTGTTTTCGCCTGGGATAATTTCCAACTTAGCAGTCCCTCCTAAAGTTCTTCCATCTATCCACTTAGCTTTTCATACATAATCTCACGGGCACACACACTGGCTCATATTTTGCCTGCCGTAGCCATCTATACGTAGTGACCACCCAACCTGGAAAGATGAAAATCAGGCTAAGAGACACAGTTTCATCACCTGTAGATCCAGCTGCTGTTAAGGAAGGAACAGCAATATTCATTCTAAAAAAAGAAATCACCAGTATGTGAAAGGATGTGATGGAACAGAGGTTACACCTACGAGAATCTGTCCAGTCAATTATCAACTGCATCTGTCAAGGCATGTGGACCTTTGCCACGATGACATCTGAATTTCTTTGGTCAGATTTTTTTTTCTTTTCCCAGGTAATTGGCTCTAATGCGTAATTGATCAGGGTGATAAAGAAGCCTTCATTTGTATAAGTTGTTTGAGTAACCATCCCTAATTAAAGAAAGCGGCTTATACTGCAACAAAAAGGGCCCCAAAGATAGCAACGGCTTGAGAAGGCTACTAAAAAGCTTTCAGAGAAGCATTCATTAACTGGAAAGAAAACTTTTGATGGTTTTTACCATTTTTCTACATTTCTTGTGAACAGTTCCTCAGCCTTGCCTTTTATCTGGACATTATGCTCTTCCACGCAAAGATGCAAATATACAGTCAAGTGTCTGCTTTTGTAAGCATCATTTAGATTTTTTTTTTGTGAAGTTCGCAGATGACACAACAGTAGTGGGCCTTATTTGTGATGACAAGGTGGAAGCTTACCGCAAGAAGATTGAGGGGTTGGTGAACTGGTGTAAGGAAAACCGCCTAGTTTTAAATATCGCAAAAACCAAAGAGCTCATTGTTGATTTCAGAAAAGGCAGGCACAGCCACACTTCTCTGTGCATTAATGATTCACCTGTGGAGATGGTTACCAGTATCAAATTCCTGGGTGTGCAGCTAACGAGTAGGCTGGCTTGGTCGCTCAATAGTGAGAAACTCGTGAAGTGGGCACAGCAGCGCCTGCATTTTCTGCGTCACATGAGAAAAACACATCTTCCTTCCCCTGTCCTGATCACTTTCTACAGGGGGACGATTGAGAGCATCCTGTCATACAGCATCACAGTCTGGTTTGGAAGCATCACTGTTTCAGACAGGAAGGCGGTGCAGAGAGTGGTGAGGATGGCCGAAAAGATCATTGGCAGTCCCCTCCCTCCCATCCAGGACATAGCACAGAAGCGTTGCTTGAGCAGGGTCCGTAAGATCATTTGGGACACTACACATCCTCTTCACGACCTGTTTTCCTTGTTACCTTCTGGGAGGAGGGGGCTTCGTGGTATCCGTAACAGAACACCCAGATTCAGCCATAGTTTCATTCCATACAGCATCAACCTTGTGAACTCTCAAGCTTCCTCTCCTTCCGTTATATATTCAAGATGGACAGTATTTAATATTTATTGTTATGTATATGTAGTGGTGTGGGTCTACACATATGCTGTAAATAGTATGTTTAGGTGTGTGTCATGTATATGTTTCACTTTGAGAGCGGGCAACTAAAATTCATTTTTGATGTGTGCCGTTGTGCCTACAGTAAAAAAATGACAATAAAGGTTATCTTATCTTATCTTATCTTACCTCATCTCATCTCATCTCATCTCATCTCATCTCATCTCATCTCATCTCATCTCATCTCATCTCATCTTATCTTATCTTATCTTATCTTATCTATCTTATCTTAATAACTGTGATTAATTTCCCTCCTATTTTCCCCAAAACAACTCTGTGAGTTGAGTTTGGCAGAGAGAGAGAGAGAGAGAGTGACTGACTCAAGGTCACCCAGCTGGTTTTCACGCCTATGGCAGAACTGGAAGTCACGGTCTCCTGGTTTATAGCCTGGTATAGCCTTTAACCAATTAGCCTGGTATAGCCTTTAACCAATTCACACAAGTGAATAGAATAAAAACAAAACTCAGAGTTTTTTTTTGTTTTTATTCTATTCACTTGTGTCCAATTCTCAGAGACTGCCTGGATAAGATTCTGCGGTTTTCTTGTCAAGATTTTCCAGAAGTGGCTCACCACTGCCTCCTTCCTAGGGCTGAAATAAAGTGACTGGCCCAAAGTCATCCAGTGGCTTCATGCCTAAAGTGGGACTAGAACTCACAGTCTCCCAATTTCTAGCCTAATGTCTTAACCACTCCCCCAACTGGCTCTATATCATCATGTTTTGGATGTTTTGTACATTCACATTCTTCTCAGTAATAGCGTATAAGTACATTTAAACCTGAATCTCTATATAAATGCCTGCATTTTGCCAACCGTTTATCTTACCTATTTTTCATTTCTCTACTTCCTCTTCTCAATTAAGAATGCAACTATTAAACTGTTCATGTGTAGAGCACGGGATATAGCATTTTCAGGAGAGGAGAGGGGAAAAATGCAAAAATTGACGAAGAACTGAAACCAAATTTAGTTCTGTTTACACACACACACACACACACACACACACACACACACACACACCTATTTATTGTTTTTCCCAGTACAGACTCATCTCAAAAACATCCTATTTGCACCTAATCTGGAAGAATTTCTTTGAATTAATTGCAATAATATTATATTACAGATGATCTGTTTTGCTTTATTTTGTGCCAGTAAAGGAGAATATAGGGTTGAAATAAGGAGTCCTTGGTGCTGTCTGAGCTTGTTTTTTTTTTCTTTTTAAAAAATATATATTTTATTAATTTTTTTAACACAATCACCTTAATATTTGGTAAACAGTGTGTTGTCTGGGTTTATATTTACAAACAATCAATAACAATTAGTTTCTATAATTCCACATAGTAGCTTTCCTTGATTTTCTATTCTTCCAATAATATTCTCATTTATCAGCCTTAAATTAGTACATCTCTTAGTATTTTAATAGATAACAATTGAATATAAACATTTTTTCTAGTATTTCCACAAGTAACAACCACATCAACGTGAAGCTTCTCTTCTAATTAATCATCTTAATCACCTTGTCATGGATCCTGTTTTTAAATCCATTTATTGTACTTCCCAGTACAGAATCATCTCACAAGCATCCCGTTTGCACCTAATCTGGAAGAATATCTTTGAATTAATTGCAATAATATTATACTACAGATTATCTGTTTTGCTTTATGTTGTGCCCATAAAGGAGAATATAGGGTTGAAATGAGGGGTCCTTGGTCCTCTCTGAGCTCGGTTGTTTTCTTGAAGACATTTCATTACCCAAACTAGGTAACGTCATCAATGCTAGAAGAGAATGGGGTTTGTGAAAAGGAGGAAGAGGAAGAGGAGGAAGAGGAAGAAGGCTGTGGGATCCTTGGTGCTCTCTGAGCTTGGTTGTTTTCTTGCAGACATTTCATTAACCAAACTAGGTAACGTCACCAGTGCTAGTCCTTTGTGCTGTGTTTTGTCTTTTTTTTTTTATTGAAAATTTTTATAAGTTTTACAATATATTCCCCTCCTCCACGAAACCCACCCTTCCCTCCCCCCTCCCTCCCCCCGACTTCCCAGAGCCAATCACAGGGTTAACAATACAGAAAACATACTCTATCTAACAT
>NW_015392747.1:0-1635 GCF_001527695.2 Protobothrops mucrosquamatus
CCCCCCCCCCCCCCCCCCCCCCCAAAGACCCCACAGTTTGACCCCGAGCTCCAGAGATCCTCTCCTGTGGATTATGTTACAGAAAACTCGGGAGGACAGACTGAACCCTTCGGAGGGTTTATGGAAACCAATCCTGGCTTGACCGTTTCTGTTGCCCTTTGAGAAAATCCACGTCTGCTGATGGCTTAAGCCAGGGGTAGGCAACCTCGGCTCTTTTAGGACTCGTGGACTTCAACTCCCAGAATTCCTGAGCCAGCTTAGCTGGCTCAGGAATTCTGGGAGTTGAAGTCCACGAGTCCTAAAAGAGCCGAGGTTGCCTACCCCTGGTTTAAGCCATTCAATTTCCAATTTTTAAGACACAAAAGGTGAACGATGCAACACTCCCGTGACTTTCCACCTGGCCAGCTGGGGACCTGGGGGGGACCTTCGATCAAGCCAAGAAGAAAAATCAGCGTTTTTTTTAGCTTTCTGAGCGAGAAAGGCACTCTGGGAAGTGCAGAGGAATCGCTTCCACCGGCTTTTCCCACCCCCGCCTTCCTTATTTAATTTAAATGCTGCCAAATCCGCCCTCTTTCCAAAGCCGATCCTCAAGGGATGCAGGCAGTCCTCGGCTTACGGCCGCAGCCGAGCCCAAAATCTCCGTTGCTAAGTGAGACCGTTGTTAAGCGAGCCCTGCCCCATTTTTACGACCTTTCTTGCCTCGGTCGTTGAGTGAATCACTGCAGTCGCTAAGCTAGTCTCACGGTCGTTAAGGGGATCCGGCTTCCCCCACCGACTTTGCGGGTCAGGAGGTCGCAAAAGGGAGATCACGACACTGCAACTGTCATAGGTACAAGCCAGTTTCCAAGCATCTGAATTTCATTCCCGCAACCCTGGGGATGCCGCGACGGTCGTTAAGTGGGAACGAGGGTCATAAACCATCGCTGGAACTTTGAACGGTCACTGTCGTAAGTTGAGGACTGCCTATGCAACTCCTCCCCCTCCCCCGCCCACCAACCCACCCGAGACGCTCCCGGCCTCCCGGCTCACACGTTGACGTCTGCGCCTTTGCTGAGCAGGTAGTGGAGGCACTCGGTGGCCGTGCCCTTGCTCTCCGGGCCCAGCACCAGGTGGATGGGCCTCCAGCCACGCAGGCTGGCCATGTTGATGTCCAGGTTGTATTTCTCGATGAGCATCTTCATGCAGTCCAGCCGGCCATGCAGGGCGGCCGTGTGCAGCGTGGAGAAGCCCTGGCCGAGGAAGGAAGGAAGGAAGGAAGGGAGGAAGGGAGGAGAGGTGGACGGACGAGAAGATCTCCACGGTCTCTTCCAGCCCTAGGAGTCTATGATTTTTCCCTCTGGCTTGCTTACTCACTCACTCACTCACTCACTCACTCACTCACTCACTCCTTCCTTCCTTCCTTCCTTCCTTCCTTCCTTCCTTCCTTCCTTCCTTCGTTCATTCATTCACATTCATTCATCCAAAAAAGATGTTGAGACTCTAGAAAGAGTGCAGAGAAGAGCAACTGAGATGATGAAGGGCCTGGAGCAGGGGTCTTCAAACTTGGCCCTTTGATGACTTGTGGACTTCAACTCCCAGAATTCCTCAGCCAGGCACGCTGGCTGAGGAATTCTGGGACTTGAAGTCCACTCCTCT
>NW_015392747.1:5334-8611 GCF_001527695.2 Protobothrops mucrosquamatus
CCCCCCCCCCCCCCCCCCGCTCTCCCCTCATTAGCCAAACTCGACAAGCTTTGCAGTCCTCCACATGCTGCCTCCTTCCGCGCTTTCGAAGTCCAGCTTCAGGGCGTCGTGCGAAGGCGGCCACCGCCGATGTGACACTCTTTTTTTTCAGGGGCTGCTGTCCCCCCAAGCCTCGTGCAAAACACACCACTGGCTCCCTTCTCCTGCCTGGCACGGCCCTCATCCGCCCGAATAGGGTCGTGGGAACCCGCGAGTTGCTTGCAGGTGGCTGGGCTCGGGGCTGTATCCAGATTGGGGAGGCCCTTTCTGCGCTTGACACGCTCAATTTTGACTTTCCTCTTTAATCTTCCAAACTTTAATCCTTTTGCATTCTCTTTTTTTTTATACCCTTTTACCAGCCTGTCAAACGCCCCCGAGTCGCTGTCACAGTGAGTTGGGGAGCAGATAAATTGAATGAATGAATAAAATAATATAAAAAGAAATTTTAAAAATGGCCACCTTCCATGCGGCCGCGTGCAGGTTTTTCCCCCAGCCTGGCCCGGTTCAGGCAACCCTCGTAAATCCAGGCCGGTTGCCAAGTGTACCAATTTTGATCACGTAATGTAGGGACGTGGCGAGAGTCCTGGCTCGTAAGTCGTTCTTTTTTATTGCTGTTGTAACTTCAAACGATCACTAAACGAGTGGTTGTAACCCGAGGACTACCCCTAATGCAATTGGAGTGGGAAATTGCATCCTAACAGCTGGAAGACTCCCAAGCAGCTGTTCCCCTTGGGCTGAGCAAGGTCCCCGGTGGACGGAGCTGGTCCTTTTGCTGACCGGAAGGGACGCTGCCTGTGGTTAAAGCCAGGCAACCTCGGCAATCTTCGGCCTGGGGTGCACGGGGGCTCCTGCGGTCAGCCGGTCAACTTCTCCTTAAGAGATGAAGGGAAAAGAACCACGTGAGACCAGGCCAAAGAGATCGGACAGGAACCACAGAAGCTTGGGGCTGGAAGGGACCTTGGAGGTCATCTAGTCCAACCCCCTGCTCAAGCAGGAGCCCCTATATCAGGGGTCTGCCACCTTGACAACTTGAAGACTTGTGGACTTGTCTAGGCTGGCTGAGGAATTCTGAGAGCTGAAATCCACCAGTCTTCCAGTTGTCAAGGTTGCAGACCCCCTGCCCTATACCAAGGGTAGGCAACCTTGGCTCTTTTATGACTGGTGGACTTCAACTCCCAGAATTCCTGAGCCAGCATGGCTCAGCTTGGAAACCTCTCCCTTTCCCCTCAGCATGGCTGGCTCAGGAATTCTGGGAGTTGAAGTCCACCAGTCATAAAGCGGCCTAGGCCTAGGCCAGGGGTAGGCAACCTTGGCTCTTTTATGACTGGTGGACNTATGACTGGTGGACTTCAACTCCCAGAATTCCTGAGCCAGCCATGCTGAGGGGAAAGGGAGAGGTTTCCAAGCTGAGCCATGTTGGCTCAGGAATTCTGGGAGTTGAAGTCCACCAGTCATAAAGTGGCCTAGGGCTAGGGCAAACCATGGCTCTTGTATGACTGGTGGACTTCAACTCCCAGAATTCCTGAGCCAGCATGGCTCAGCTTGGAAACCTCTCCCTTTCCCCTCAGCATGGCTGGCTCAGGAATTCTGGGAGTTGAAGTCCACGAGTCATAAAGCGGCCTTGGCCTCAGCATGGCTGGCTCAGGAAATCTGGGAATTGAAGTCCATGAGTCATGAGGGGGCCAAAGTTCCCCCATGCTGGCTCAGGAATTCTGGGAGTTGAAGTCCACCAGTCATAAAACGGCCTAGGCCTAGGCCAGGGGTAGGCAACCTTGGCTCTTTTATGACTGGTGGACTTCAACTCCCAGAATTCCTGAGCCAGCCATGCTGAGGGGAAAGGGAGAGTTTCCAAGCTGAGCCATGCTGGCTCAGGAATTCTGGGAGTTGAAGTCCACCAGTCATAAAAGAGCCAAGGTTGCCCACCCCTGGCCCTACTAGACCATTTCAGACAGGTGACTGTCCAGCCTCTTTTTTTAAAATCTCCAGTGATGAAGCACCCACAATTTCCGGTGGCAAGCAGTTCCACTGGTTAATTGTCCTCCCTGTTAGGAAGTTTCTCCTTAATTCTAGGTTGCTTCTCTCCTTGATTAGTTTCCATCCGTTGCTTCTTGTCCTGCCTTCAGGGACTTTGGAAAATAAATGGACCCCCTCTTCTTTGTGGCAGCCCCTCAAACACTGGAAGACTGCTCTCCTGTTTCCCCCCAATAATCCTTCTTTTCATTAAACGAGACGTAACCGCCTCTTTCTCACATGTTTTAGTCTCCAGGCCTTTACTCCTCTTAGTTGCTCTTCTCTGCACTCTTTCCAGAATCTCAACCTCTTTTTTTGGGGGGGGGATTGTGGCAAACCAGAACTGGACCCAGTGGTCCAAGCGTGGCCTTGCACAACGCAGTCACGAAGCCTGCCTTGAGTTTGGAATAGTTTGCCTCCCGTCGGCAGGAGGCAGGGACTGCAGAGTAGGTCAAAAAAGTCAAGATGGCGGCCACAACGGTGGCATCGAAGCACTATGCTTTTTTTTTAACTGTGTTGCGTGTTCAGAGGTGATGCTTCTGTGGAGACCCCAGTGCCTAGGACAGGGGTGGGCCACTATGGCAACTTTAGGACCTGTGGACTTCAACTCCCAGAATTCCTGAGCCAGCTTTGCTGGCTCAGGAATTCTGGGAGTTGAAGTCCACAGGTCCTAAAATAGTGACCGATCCCTGCTGTAGGAATTATCTTCTTCATGAATATTCTGCAATGAGCAGGACGTTGCACAGAAGCTCCGAAACGGCCACCCCACTCGGTAACACACGGGACCACGGATGGATTCACACATGCCTCTGTTTTCCCATCCACAGGACACCCAGAAATTGTCTTCTGTGGGATGAGAGGCCTCAAACTGAAGTGCGCATAGCAAAAAATCACCCAATCCGCAAGGGTAGTCCAGCACACCGGTTCCTACCTGGTAGACCTTTGCTAGTCTACGGGGTCTCTGACTGGTTAGGCTGGAGGCCCCTTGGGAGCCCCACGGGTGGAGCTGCATGGTCTTCTCCCCTGGCTCCGGGGACAGGAGGCAGGAGCCCCTGGTCTGCAGCTGGGACGGAGGGCTCGGTCAGGACCGGCGCTTGGTCAACTATACGCCGCCGTCTCTGCAGGAGCTTCTCAAGCTGATTGTCCACCAGTTGCTTCTTCTGGCTGCCCTTACGCCGGCTGGATCGCTTCCGTGGCCGGCTCGTGGCACTCTGGGGAGGAGAACATT
>NW_015392747.1:12147-15143 GCF_001527695.2 Protobothrops mucrosquamatus
CTTTTAAGATAACTGAATAGCTAAACTACATTACCGATAAGCCATCTCTTAAGGAGACAGCGCTTAACCCAATAAATGCCAAACATTCTAACATACAGACCCATCTAACTGATTGGTCCAGAACACCCCCCTTCATTTGGGGGGGGGGTCTTTTTGATTGGAGGGAGGGGAGATGGGCTGTTTCAGAGAAGAGACCCCCGTCTTGCCTTCCCTTGATCTTTGGGGTCTCCCAGGGTGGGGGGCTTCCCATCGGAACGGGTGCACACACACACACACACACACACACCAGCATCACTTCCCCCCCCCCAAACCTCTAAAGGCCCTGATCTTGTCGTATTCAACTCTTCTGGGATGCCAGCAACAGTGCGTGGTCCTTGGCCTACAAGGGAGCCCCACATTTCCGTCGCTAAGTGAGACATTTGTCAAGCGAGACATTTTGCCCCGTTTTACGACCTTGCTCACCAGAGTTGTTAAATGAACCCGCTGCAGTTGTTAAGTTAGTAACCCGGTCGTTAAGTGGATCCGGCTTCCCCCCCCATTGACTCCGCTTGTCAGAAGACCGCCAAAGGGGATCGATCACGTGACCCCCCCTGGGGGACGCTGCGACCGTCGTAAGTAGGAGTCGGTTGCCAAATATCTGAATTTTGACTAAATGACAATGGGGAAAATGTTGCAACAGTCGGAAGGCTGGAAAACGAATTTTAGCCGTCTGTTTCGATGCCCATCGTAACTGTGAACGGTTGCTAAACAAAATGGTTGTAATTCGAGGACCACCTGTAGAACTTTGCCAAGGTGGTTGCCTTCCAGATGGGAGGAAAACAGCCCTTCTGTATTCCCGGCCAACGTGGCTGAACAAAAGGACGAGAAGCTGCCAGCCCCACTTTTGAGGGTTGGGGGGGTCAGAGACTTACTCCGCCTTTGCAGGAAAGGTGGGAGGGGGCAGAGGGGGTGGAGGGGGAACCGGGACCACCGGGCTCTCCTCTGGGGCGTTGGGGGGCTGAGCCCCGTCCTCCAGAGCTTTCACTGCAAGAGAAAAGAGGTTAGGAGGCCAGACCTCGGGCATGTGGCTTTCTGTGGGGTTAGGACCCGACCAGAGTGTGTGGGGGGGGGGTCTTGCTTCGTTGGCAGCAATTTATTGGGGTCCCCCCGTCCTCCCTTACCAAGTCTCTGGATACCAATATTTTTAGGAGAATGTTTTTTGATTGGTGCTCTCTGAGCTTGGTGGATTTCTTGCAGAGGTTTCATTACTTTACAGGGGGGGGGAGGAGGAGGAGGAGGAGGAGGAGAAGGAGAAGGAGAAGGAGAAGGAGAAGGAGAAGGAGAAGAAGAAAAGAAGAAGGAGAAGGAGAAGGAGAAGGAGAAGGAGAGAAGAGAAGAGAAGAGAAGAGAAGAAGAAGAAGAAGAAGAAGAAGAAGAAGAAGAAGAAGAAGAAGAAGAAGAAAAGAAGAAGAAGAAGAAGAAGAAGAAGAAGAAGAAGAAGAAGAAGAAGAAGAAGAAGAAGCCATCCCCTCTGAGCTTAGTGGCTTTCTTGCAGACGTTTCACGACCAAACTAGGTAATAGCATCAGGGCTAGAAGGGAGTAGGGTTTGCAGAGAGGAGGAGGGGAAGAAGAGGAGGAGAGGAAGGAGGAACGGAAGGAGGAAGAAGAGGAGGAGGAGGGCTATGGGGTCTTTGGTGTCTCTGGGTTGTTTTCTTGCAGACATTTCATGACCCAACTAGGTAACATCATCAGTGCCAGAAGGATGGGGGGGGGGGTATGTGGAAAGGAGGAGGGAGGGAGGAGGAAAATGACTTTGGCCTCCTTGATGCTCTCTGAGCTTGGTGGTTTTCTCTCTGACATTTCATTTCCCAAGCATTGCACTGATGAGGTTACCTAGTTGGGTCACGAAATGTCTACAAAGAAACCCCCAACTCAGAGGGCACCCAGGACCCCCTCAAGTCTCGAACCAATCGAGAGGGTTACCCAAACTCTGAGCTGGCCTGCAGTGGTGTTCCCACAACAGGCCAGGCTGAAGTGCCACTGGCCAGCCTGTGGTCCAGCAAGGGGACTTTGTGTTCTCCTCTTTCCCGTCTCCTTTCCCCAAAATTCCTTGGACTCCACGCCAGACCAGCAAACCTCTGACCTTTTCGCTCCAGGCTGGCGCATTTCTCCTCTGCCCGGAGAAGGCGCTCCTCCAGGTGCGCCTTTCCTTCCTCTGCTGTGGCCAACGTTGCCTGCAGCCTGGCCAGCTCCAGTGGCAGTGGCCGTCCCGCCAGCTGGCTCTCCAGATCCTTCACCTGCAGGAGTCCAAAGCCCTGTGGCTGAATCCCTGGGGAGAAGGTCCCCCAGGACAGGAAGGCTAGGGATGTCCATCTAGTCCAGGGGTCTTCCAACTTGGCCCTTTGATGACTGGTGGACTTCAACTCCCAGGATTCCTCAGCCAGGCACGCGTGCCTGGCTGAGGAATTCTGGGAGTTGAAGTCCACCAGTCATCAAAGGACCAAGTTGGAAGATCCCTGATATGGACTTTAAGAGGAGTGGACTTCAATTCCCAGAATTCCTCAGCCAGCGTGCCTGGCTGAGGAATTAATAATAATAATAATAATAATAATAATAATAATAATAATAATAATAATAATAATAATAATAATAATAATAATAATAATAGTAAAGTTGGAAGGGACCTTGAAGGTCATCTAGTCCAACCCCCTGCTCGGGCAGGAAACCCTATACCATTTTGGACCAATGGCTGTCCAGTCTCTTCTTAAAAACTTCCAGTGTTGGAGCATTCACCGCTTCTGGAGGCAGGTGGTTCCACTGGTTAATTGTTCTAACTGTCAGGAAGTTTCTCCTTAGTTCTAGATTGCTTCTCTCCTGGATGAGTTTCCACCCGTTGAGGTCCACAAGTCATCAAAAGGCCAAGTTGGAAGACCCCTGATATAGACTTTAAGAGGAGTGGACTTCAACTCCCAGAATTCCTCATCCAGCGTGCCTGGCTGAGGAATTCTGGGAGTTG
>NW_015392747.1:15189-19058 GCF_001527695.2 Protobothrops mucrosquamatus
GGTTAATTGTTCTAACTGTCAGGAAGTTTCTCCTTAGTTCTAGATTGCTTCTCTCCTGGATGAGTTTCCACCCGTTGAGGTCCACAAGTCATCAAAAGGCCAAGTTGGAAGACCCCTGATATAGACTTTAAGAGGAGTGGACTTCAACTCCCAGAATTCCTCATCCAGCGTGCCTGGCTGAGGAATTCTGGGAGTTGAAGTCCACAAGTCATACAAGGGCCAAGTTTGAAGACCCCGGATATAGACTTTAAGAGGAGTGGACTTCAACTCCCAGAATTCCTCAGTGTGCCTGGCTGAGGAATTCTGGGAGTTGAAGTCCACAAGTCATCAAAGTTGGAAGACCCCTGATGTAATAGGACCAGGAACAAGGGCCTTCTCGTTGGTGGCCCCCTCTTTATGGAGCTTCATCCCCCTTCAGGTGCAATTGGCCCCCACCAGGACCCTGAAGATCTGGTTTCCTCAGCGGCCCTGGGGACCACGAATGGAGATGGAGCCCAACAAGTGCTCGATGTGGTTGTCGTACTGAGGATGGGGCTGTTTGGTGGTTGTTATGTTGTGGGTTTTTAATGTTGTAAGCCAGGGGTCTCCAATCTTGGCAACCTTAAGGCTTGTGGACTTCAACTCCCAGAATTCCCAGTTGCCAAAGTTGTAAGTCAGTGTTGAATTGGGTGGCCAGGTAGATTTGTTTAATTAATAAATAAATAAATCTTCCCCCCTCCCCGATTCTAGAACAGGCTGGGAGAAAAACCAAAGAGCCAGGATTTGCCAATGAAGACTCAAGGCAGCTTGTCATTCCAAGGGGCTAGTCCCTGCTGCCTCCTTGGGTCCCATTGGCCTTCAGACCCCATTGCCACCCATTCCGACTCTTGCTCCGTCTTCTCCCCTCTCCCACTTAGCAGAGTTGGGGGGGCCCTTCTGCTCCCCGGGGGGCTTTCCGGCCTCAGGTGAGAGCTCGGCTCTCGGAGGGAGAGGGAAGGGGGACACCTGACGCCCCGAAGCTCACTTGGGCCTCGTGCTCCATCTTGGTCTCCTCCAGCTGCCGGGTCATCTGGGCCACGTCCTCCAAGGCCACGAGAAGCTGGGCCTCTGCTCCCACGTTCTGCATCAGGACCAGACTCTGACGGTGGGCCTCCTTCTGCTTCAGCAGCATCTGTCCAGGGAGGAAAGCCAGGGGAGGGGTCCCGGGTGAGCTGGGGGGGGTTTCTTGCAGACGTTTCATGACCCAACTAGGGAACATTGTCAGTGCTGGAAGGGAGGGCGGTTTGTGAAGGAGGAGGAGGAGGAGGAGGAGGAAGAAGACTGTGGGGTCCCAGGTGCTCTCTGAGCTGGGGGGGTTTCTTGCAGACGTTTCATGACCCAACTAGGGAGCAGCGTCAGTGCTAGAAGGGAGTGGGGTTTGTGGAGAGGAGGAGGAGGAGGAGGAGGAGGAGGACTGTGGGGTCCTTGGTGCTCTCTGAGCTGGGGGGGTTTCTTGCAGACGTTTCATGACCCAACTAGGTAACAGCATCAGTGCTAGAAGGGGAGGAGGAGGAGTATTGGGTCCCTGGTGCCCTCTGAACTTGGTGGTTTTCTTGCAGACGTTTCATTACCCAACTAGGGAATATCATCAGTACTAGAAGGGAGTGGGCTTTGTGGAGAGATGGAGGAGGAGGAGGAGGAGGAGGAGGATGAGGAGGATTGTGGGGTCCTTGGTGCTCTCTGAGCTGGGGGGTTTTCTTGCAGACGTTTCATGACCCAACTAGGGAACATCGACAGTGCTGGAAGGGAGGGCGGTTTGTGAAGAGGAGGAGGAGGACTGTGGGGTCCCAGGTCCTCTCTGAGCTTGGTTGTTTCATTGCAGACATTTCATGACCCAACTAGGGAACGTCATCAGTGCTTGAAGGGAGTGGGGCCTGCTCTCAATTTACTGCATATTCAAGTAACTTGCCCTGTCGGTTTTGGTGAAAGTGATGTTGGAGGTTCTTTGGTTGGGCTGACCAGTTTGTTCCACTGCTTAATTAATGATTATTATTAATTAATTATCACTGTCAGGAAATTCCTCCTTTAGTTCCAGGTTGCTTCTCTCCTTGATGAGTTTCCCTCCGGTGCTTCTCGCCTTGCCTTCAGGCTCTTTGGAGAATAGCTTGACCCCCCCCTCCTCTTTTTTATGGCAGCCCCTCAGATATTGGAAGACTGCTATCGTGTACTCCCCTACTCACCAATCTCGGCTGTTTGTGCCCTTGAGAGTTTTCAGACACCCACAAATTCCTCTCCCGGAGTCTAGCCCAGGGGTAGGCAACCGTGGCTCTTTTGTGACTCGTGGACTTCAACTCCCAGAATTCCTGAGCCAACATGGGGGAACGATGGCCCCTTCATGACTTGCGGACTTCAACTCCCAGAATTCCTCATCCAGCATGGGGAATTATGGCCCCTTCATGACTCGTGGACTTCAACTCCCAGAATTCCTGAGCCAGCCATGCTGAGGGGAAAGGGAGAGGTTTCCAAGCTGAGCCATGCTGCCTCAGGAATTCTGGGAGTTGAAGTCTACGAGTCATGAAGGGACCATAGTTCCCCCATGCTGGCTCAGGAATTCTGGGAGTTGAAGTCCACGAGTCATAAAGCGGCCTAGGCCAGGGGTAGGCAACCTGTGCTCTTTTATGACTGGTGGACTTCAACTCCCAGAATTCCTGAGCCAGCCTGGCTCAGCTTGGAAACCTCCCTTTCCCCTCAGCGTGGCTGCCTCAGGAATTCTGGGAGTTGAAGTCCATGAGTCATAAAAGAGCCAAGGCTGCCTACCTATGGTCTAAACAGAGACGTGCCAGAGCCAGAACTGGTGCCCCACCTGACGGGCAAAGATTTCTGCTTGCTGCCTCAGTTTCTCCTCCATGTCCAACTGCAGCGACATCCTGCCATACTCTTCGGTGACCAAACGGGATGCTGGAGGGGTTACAGAAGAAACAGGCATTGGTTCTGGGTCTACCCGGGTCAGATCCAACCCAAAGGAACTCTTTGGATTTTGACAAGAGAACTTCTTTAAAAAGATAGGCGCTTCGTGAATTTTTTCCGTGTAGTTTTCATCCATCGCTTCCCATAGAAAGGAATTCTTTCAGAATAAGCTTTTATCAATAAGCTTCACTCCCCAACAGTGATGGAGGAGACCTAATGCCGACTCCTGTTTTTACTGTTAGCTATTACAGTATTATAATCACCAGGAGACGGTGAGTTCTAGTCCTGCCTTCGACAGAGATATGAAAGCCAGCTGGATGACTTTGGGCACCAGGAGACGGTGAGTTCTAGTTCCATTTTAGGAATGAAAGCCAGCTGGGTGATTTTGGGCCAATCACCAGGAGACGGTGAGTTCTAGTCCTGCCTTAGACCCCGAAAGCCGGGTGAAGAACAGAATTGCTTTGCAGGATTAGACCCAGATCCACCTACGCCGTACCCTCCTGTGTCTCCCATGCCTGGGAAATGATGGCTTGGTGGCTAGAGGGGTCCATCCTGTTACCACCTTACTGGTAAGCCCCCTTTCCCAGCCCCCCATGCTTTAATTCCCAGCTCTAAGATAAGTGGCCAAGGTTTGCAAAAGTGAGACTCACCTGTCTTTATAGCAAAGGAGGCTGAACAGTTCTGTGGAAAACCAGGAAGTTAAATGAAGGGAAGAGGAAGAGAAAAGTAAGGAAAGGAAAAGGGAAAGGGAAAGGAAAGGAAAGGAAAGGAAAGGAAGGAAAAGAAAGGAAAGGAAAGGAAAGGAAAGGAAAGGAAAGGAAGATAAGAGAAGGAAGGTGGGAGGGAAGGGAAAGGAAAGGAAAGGAAAGGAAAGGAAAGGAAAGGAAGAAAAGTGAGTAGGGAAAGGAAAGGAAAGGATGGGAAAGGGAAGGGAAGGGGAGGAA
>NW_015392747.1:19578-23770 GCF_001527695.2 Protobothrops mucrosquamatus
AGGGAAGGGAAGGGAAGGGAAGGGGAGGAAAGGAAAGGAAAGGAAAGGAAAGGAAAGGAAAGGAATATAGTGGGGAAGGGAAGGGAGGGAAGCGAAGGAAAGGAAAGGAAAGGAAAAGAAAGGAAAGGAAAGGAAAGGAAAGGAAAGGAAGATAAGAGAAGGAAGGTGGGAGGGAAGGGAAAGAAAAGGAAAGGAAAGAAAAGAAAGAAAAGTGAGTAGGGAAAGGAAAGGAAAGGATGGGAAAGGGAAGGGAAGGGGAGGAAAGGAAAGGAAAGAAATATAGTGGGGAAGGGAAGGGAGGGAAGCGAAGGAAAGGAAAGGAGAGAAGGAGAAGGAGAAAGGGAGAGAAGGAAAGGAAAGGAGAGAAAGAAGGAGAAGGAGAAAGGGAGGGAAGGGAAGGGAGGAGAGGAGAGGGGAGGAAAGGAAAGGAAAGAAAGAAAAGTGAGTAGGGAAAGGAAAAGAAAGGAAGATGGAAGGGAAGGGAAAGGAAAGGAAAGGGAGGAGAGGAAAGGAAAGGAAAGGAAAGGAAAGAAAGAAAAGTGAGTAGGGAAAAGAAAGGAAAGGGGGGACGGGAGGGGAGGGGCACAAAATCCATCCCACACCAACCTTGCCCAGGGACCAGTCTTTCTACAGATTCATCTCCTTCCCTGTCTCTGTGAATGTGTAAGTGGGAGACAAACTCACCTCGCTTGACCCTCTTCAGCATCTTCTGATTGTGTTCCTTCAAAACCTTCAGAGACTGCTTCTCCGCACACTCCTCTTCTAGCTTTGTTCAAAAAACGAAACAAAAACAAAAAAGGAAGGAAGGAAGGAAGCAAGCCAGAAAAAAAAGAAAAACGATATTCTCGTCATCGTTTTCCGCTCAGAAAATGTATAGAACGTTAAGAAACTATAAAAGTTTTCTTTTTTTTAAAAAAAAAAAGAGGAGGCCTCCTTCACCAGAAGGAAATTGCCTGCGTTAAATCTGTTTGAGGAGCCCTTTGTCTCCCCCCACCCCAATAAAACCTCTAGGCCAGGGTTTCTCAACCTGGTCTCCTTTAAGATGGGTGGACTTCAACTCCCAGAATTCCCCAGCCAGCATGGCTGGCTGGGGAATTCTGGGAGCTGAAGTCCACCCATCTTAAAGGAGACCAGGTTGAGAAACACCACTGCAGGCCCTAATCCATCGTACCTGATGCTGGAGCCTTCCCACAAGAGCCTGGAGGTCCTTCACCTGGGTGGTCAATTCCTTCTTCTCCTCCAGCAGCCCTGACACCTTGAGTTGAAGGTCTGGAGGAAAGGAAGACCCTGTTATCTTGTAGAAGCATCTGGGACCTGCATGGGGGGGGCAACCACTCAGGGGGTCCCTCTTGGAGGTCAAGAGGATGCTAGGCTGGTGGGCCTCATTTCCAAGGACCTCCTCTTCTCGTTTGGAAGAATAAAGCAGCTTTTTAAAAAAAAAAAAAATGGGGAGGGCATGGTGTGGATTGCAAGGGGCTGGACTGACACGGAGCTAAGAAAAACACCACATCAAGCTCTGGAAGAAAGAAAAGGAAAGGGAAAGAAAAGAAGAAAAAGAAAGAAAGAGAGAGAGAAAGAAAGAAAAAGAAAAAAGAAAGAAAAAAGAAAAAGAAAGAAAGAAAGAGGGAGAGGGAGGGAGGGAGAGAAAGAAAGAAGGAAGGAAAGAAGGAAGGGAGAGGGAGAGAAAGAAAGAAGGAAGGAAAGAAAAAGGGAGGGAGAGAGAGGGAGAGAGAAAGAAAGAAAGAGGGAGAGAAAGAAAGAAAAGGTAGGAAGGGAGAGAGGAAAGAAGGAAGAAAAGGAAGAAGGAAGGAAGGAATGAAGAAGAAAAGAAAGACAAGGAAGGAATGAAAGGAGGGAGGGAGGATAGAGAAAGGGAAGAAAGGAGAAGGTAGAAAGGGGAAGGGAGGAAAGGAAGGAAGGAAGCAGGAAGGAAGGAAGGAAGAAGAAAGGAAGGAGAGACAAAGAAGGAATGAAAGGAGGGACGGAGGATAGAAAAGGGAAGAAAGAAAAGGTAGAAAGGGAGAGGAAAGGAAGGGAGGAAGGAAGGAAGGAGAAGCAAGGAAGGAATGAAAGGGAAGATAGAAAAAGGGAAGAGGAGAAAGAAGGTAGAAAGGAAGAGGGAGGAAAGGAAGGCATGAAGAAGAAAGGAAGGAGAGACAAGAAGGAAGGAATGGAGGGAGGGAGGGAGGGCGAAAGGAAAGAAGGAAGAAAAAAGGAAGGAGAGAAGGGAAAGGAAAGGAAGGGAGGATAGAAAAAGGGAAGAGAGGAGAAAAGGTAGAAAGGAAGAGGGAGGAAAGGAAGGCATGAAGAAGAAAGGAAGGAGAGACAAGAAGGAAGGAATGGAGGGAGGGAGGGAGGAAAGAAGGAAGGGAGGAAGAAAAAAGGAAGGAAGGAAGGAAATGGCGAAGGAATGGCCGTGTTCCTAAGGCTATTATTCAGATTACCTTTACTTTTTATTTCTACATCTGTAGACTTCGCTTCCCCCCCCTCCCTCCGCAGCCCATCCACTCTCCCTTCCAGGGGTCTCCGGACTGCCAGAGGGGTCCTTTCCACCTGGGCAGAAGAGAGGAGGAGGAGGAGGAGGAGGACCCCCTGGCTCACCTTTGACCTGCTGAAGGCACCTGCCCATCGGATCCAGCGCAGAGTCAGGAGCGGCCCCTTCTCCGCCGCCGCTCAAGCCCGCCGGGTCTTCCTGGTGGAGCGCCAGCCCCGGCAGCAGCGCCAGGCTGATCCGCTGCAGCTTCTTGTTCTCCCTGCTCACCTGTGGAAGTCAAGAGGGGGTGGCAGAGTTGCGTAGAGGGGGTCCTCCCCGGCCCCCGGTCGGAGGGGACCCCTCCTCACCTGGATGGCAAAGGCTTCCGCCTGCTCTCGGCAGCTCTTCTCGATGGCATACTCCATCTCCATGGTGGACAACTCAGCTAAGAGGGCTTGAGAAGCTGGGAGTGGGAAGAGCGAGACAAGGGGGGGGGGGTTAGAGCAATGCCCCCCCAAACTAGCAACCCTCATCGGGGGGGCCAAGCTGTTCCACCGGTTAATTGTCCTCACTGTTAGGAAGTTTCTCCTTAATTCCAGGTTGCTTCTCTCCTTGATCAGTTTCCAACCTTTGTTTCTCGTCCTGCCCTCTGGTGCATTGGAGAATAAATTGACCCCCATCTTCTTTGGGGGAGCCCCTTCAAGTACTGGAACGTTGCTATCATGTCTCCCCTATTTCTTCTTTTCTCTAGACCAGCCAAGCCCATGTCCCGCAGCCGTTCTTCGTATGTTTTAGTCTCCAGGCCTTGGATCGTGTCACCCCTGATCCATCTTTTTGTTAAACTAGACCAGTGGTGGCGAACCTATGGCACGGGTGCCAGTGGCGGCACACAGAGCCCTCTCTGTGGGCACCTGCGCCATCGCCGCAGGCCTAGGCCTTCAGCTGGGTTTTATAAAACCTTTTCGCTTTAGGCCTCCACCGCCGTGTGCAAAAAAAAAAAAAAGTTCAATCAATCCATCAATTTCAACTTCTCGCGGGGGAAAAAAAGATCTTGCAAAGTTGGAATTCATTGAACTTTTTAGTCCCACCCACCCTTTAGTCTGCCGTTACCACCGCAGCCACGCCCAGCCAATGGGCCACACCTACCCGGCACCCGATGATGCATAAGTGGCTTCTGGGTTGCAGTTTGGGCACTCAGTCTCTAAAAGGTTCGCCATCACTAGTATAGGGTTTCCTGCCTGAGCAGGGGGTTGGACTAGATGACCTCCAAGGTCCATTCCAACTTTATTATTATTATTATTATTATTATTATTATTATTATTATCATCATCATCATCATCATCATCATCATCATCATCAAAGGGTGCACTCTGCATCTCTGCCTAGACACGTACCTTGCTCAATTTCTGCCATTTTTTCTTTGGTTTCTGCCATTTCCTGGGAAAGGTCCGTCTCCTGTAAAAATGAACCAAACTTCACATTGGTCTGTGACTGTGTTGGGTTTTTTTTTATTTTTTGTTTAATTCTCGGAGTTGAGGATCCACAGGTCTAGGCCAGGGGTAGGCAACCTTGGCTCTTTTATGACTGGTGGACTTCAACTCCCAGAATTCCTGAGGCAGCCATGCTGAGGGGAAAGGGAGAGGTTTCCAAGTTGAGCCAGGCTGGCTCAGGAATTCTGGGAGTTGAAGTCCACCAGTCATGAAGGGGCCTAGGCCTAGG
>NW_015392748.1:0-3586 GCF_001527695.2 Protobothrops mucrosquamatus
TCCAATAGATTTGAAAGACACTCAGGGGAGAGAACCATATATGGTAATATTGAACTCAAGGACAGAAATTATAGATTGATTGTTAAGGGACCCAGTTTTAGTAGCCTGTGTATCTCATTAAATTTGCTTTATTTAGCAGGACTGAGCAAGTCACACAAGGTTTTCAGGTCACATCTTTGAATGCAATCACATTCCCAAAAGTAAACAGGACCAAATCCATCATGAAATTTGATCTGATTTTCATCTACAACAAATATTTACATATAATAGAGTATTACACACTTTTTTTAAAAAAAAAAGTCCATGTTTTCTATCAGATTAAAAATGAGAGCTTGGATAAAGCTGAGAGCTGTGTCTAAAGTTTTGAGGAGGCCTGCACAAAAGGTTTGTATACTCCTATCTTAGATTCTGAAATGCTGCTATACAGAAAATCAATAGTACGCTAAGAAAGCAACTAATGCAGTATAAGACAGTAATGCTTCAAAGACAGGTGAAATCAGTTATATGCTGCAATTTTCTTTTAGCTTCCAGAATGCAGGCTAACCAAAAGCTGATCAGATGTCTCATAACACTGGACTTGCAGTGGGGTTGAGTTCCCCACATGGACTCATTAATTCTACTTAAGATATTTTTAGCCTGTAATTGTTTGAACCAAAAAAGGGGTGAAATGACTGGTGAATGCATTCTCCAAGATGTTAGTGGGAAAGTATTTCCTATGACTTCTTAAGCACCTTTTAAGACAGATCTCTAAAAGGTTATTGGAATAAATAGGAGCATAAATCAGTGTACTGTTAGTCGATGGCACAATTATATTCTGCTCAACCTGTTTGCATCTGGATCACAGTCTTTTAAGGATCAATACTTGCTTGCTGGCTTTATCTTCCATAGAGTTAAAGCCCATCATAAGTGCGACTTAATCAGGTTGTTCCTCATGATGGAGGTTGGGAAGTCAGCAAGAGAAAGAAAAGGAGGACAAGGAGAATGAAAGGGCTGTGCGTATGCATTTTAACAAATTGTAGTAGAAATGTCAAATATAGCTCATCTTCTCTTTCAAAAATGTGAATTAAGGCATGGGAGCCCAAAGCTGAAGGCAATGTTATTTAGTTTTCCAGACTGGTTAAACTGAACAAACTCATATAGACAAAAGCAGAGTATTTCAATCACTCTTCCCAATAGGCAGAGCATGGCAGCTGCTTCACTGTTTTAGGTCAGGCTCGTGGACCAGTACCAGGCCGCGGCATGTCTTCAACTGATATTCACAAACAAGCAAAGCCCTATCTGCGGGTTGCAGGCAGCATACAAAACCACGCCCCCTCCGGTCCGCGGAAAAAACTCTCTCCATGGAACCGGTCCCTTGTGCCCAAAAGGTTGGGGACCTCTGATTTTAGATTCCAGAAAGGGGACACAACAGTGGTGGGATTCAGCCAGTTCACACTAGTTCGGCAGAACCGGTAGTTAATTTTTTTTGTTGCCCAGGCCCATAATGGACTTCCGGAAGCAGCATCCACACAGAGAACTGATTGTTCACATATTTGAATCTCACCACTGGGACACAATGTTTATTTATTTATTATTGTTGCATTTGTGCTGCCACATTTGAAATCATCTGCCTTGAATGCAGACAAAACAAAATAAAAAAGAAGAAGTCCTAGATAAGTTCTTGACATTTTCTTTGGGTAGATAATAATAATAATAATAATAATAATAATAATAATAATAATAATAATAATGATGATGATGATGATGATGATGATGATGATGATGATGATGATGATGATGATGATGATGATGATGATGATGATAAAGTTGGAAGGGACCTTGGAGGTCATCTAGTCCAACCCCCTGCTCAGGCAGGAAACCCTATACCATTTCGGACAAATGGCCGTCCAGTTACTTCTTAAAAACTTCCAGTTTATTTATTTATTTATTTATTTATTAAATAAATGCGCCAACACTCTTTAGAGTGTTGGCACATTCACTGCTTCTGGAGGCAGGTTATTCCACTGGTTAATTGTTCTAACTGTCAGGAAGTTTCTCCTTAGTTCTAGGTTGCTTCTCTCTTTCGTTAGTTTCCATCCGTTGCTTCTTGTCCTGCCTTCAGGCGCTTTGGAAAATAGCTTGACTCCCTTTTCTTTGTGGCAGCCCCTGAGATATTGGAACACTGCTATCATGTCCCCCCTCATCCTTCTCTTCGTTAAACTAGACCAGTGGTGGCGAACCTATGGCACGGGTGCCAGAGGTGGCACTCAGAGCCCTCTCTGTGGGCACACGCGCCCTTGCCCCAGTCCTAGGCCTTCAGCTGGGTTTTATAAAACCTTTTCGCTTTAGGCCTCCGTCACCGTGTACAAAAAAAAAAAAGGTTCAATCAATCAGTCAATTTCAACTTCTCGCGGGAAAAAAAAAGATCTTGCAAAGTTGGAATTGATTGATTGAACTTTTTAGTCCCACCCAGTCTGCTGTTACCACCGCAGCCACGCCCACCCAATGGGCCACGCCCACCCGGCACCCGACGATGCATAAGTGGGTTTTGGGTTGCAGTTTGGGCACTCGGTCTCTAAAAGGTTCGCCATCACTGAACTAGACATACCCAATTCCAGCAGCCATTCCTTATATGTTTTAGCCTCCAGTCCCCTAATCATCTTTGTTGCTCTGTGGGGATCTACTTTTTTGTTTATTAGATTTAAAGATAAAGGTTTCCCTTTCAGTCATGTCCAATTGTAGGGCAGGATGCTCATCTCTGTTTCTTGCCCCAGGGAGCCAGCATTGTCCGAAGACAATTTCCATGGTCATGTGGCTAGCAATGTCTATATGGTGCACCAAATGCTGTTACCTTCTCACTGAAGTGGCACCTATTAATCTACTTGTATTTTGCATGCTTTTAAGGTGCATGGAATGCTGTTATACTCCCACTGG
Organism: Protobothrops mucrosquamatus; assembly: GCF_001527695.2. Lineage (NCBI taxonomy): Eukaryota > Metazoa > Chordata > Lepidosauria > Squamata > Viperidae > Protobothrops > Protobothrops mucrosquamatus. Next base: position 2,914 of record NW_015392748.1, read on the forward strand.
AATGGTACCTATTTATCTACTCACATTCCGCACGCTTTTGAACTGCTAGGTGGTGAGGAGCTGGGGCAAGTAACGGGAGCTCACCCTGTCATGCAGCGCTCAGGTCTTGAACCTCAGTTGTCAGCTCTCCAGCTGACAAGCTCAGCATCTTTAACCGCTGAGCCATCGCATTATTAGATTTATATAGGTCCCAAACCTCAAGATGACAATCTATTTTACCCATAAGGGTAACCTTGAGAAATAAGTGGGGCTGGAAGGGAGAGATGATCAAGTCACTCAGTAACATTAATGTCCAAGATGGATTTGATCTGGAGTCTCCCTGCTCCTACTTCAATAGTGTAACTATCTCCTCACATACATTATGAGAGACACATTGTTCTGCTTTAAACAGAATATTGCATGTTCTGAGATGATCCAGAAACAAAGGAAGAACAAGGCACACTAGAAGAACTTTAGATCTAATTCTGCTGCTTATTTTTTTTTAGACCCAGTTGGTGTTCTGGACTATGTATGAAGCCAGCCTCTCCTAGAACTATGGCATTCTTTTAAAATCTATTATAACTGCATGTTTTACTGATGGATAAACTATTTCAGTCCAGGAAAGTAAACTAGAAACACCGACTATTTGATGTGATAGACTGTGCCCTTGCAGGAGCAGAGGGGGAAAATTTTG
>NW_015392748.1:6659-10465 GCF_001527695.2 Protobothrops mucrosquamatus
CTAATTGTAACTTACAAATGAAAATGGCAGCATCTAGTTTCTTCTATATGTTTTTTTTTATTTTGCTCTACTTGTTGATGCTTATTCACATATTCATAGAATTGGGAGAGAAATATCACGATGGTTACGTTCCTTTAGACATTGACCATGTTTTTGGTGTAGTTATCGTTTGCAATTTCTTATAATCAAAATGCTAGGGAAAAAAAAAAGAGTTTAAGATTTTACTGAAATCAGTATGAGTGAATGAATGCCACTTCAGCACGAGATGAATAAACTAGATCTGAAGTACCTCTGACTGCAATGGAGCTTAGCTATTTTGTAATCGACATGCTTTCCTATCTTTATTTTGCTCATCCTCCCAAGCCAGTCTGTGAACGAAGTTATTAGTATTCCTGTCATACAGACTAAGGAATTGAAGCTAAGGCAGTGATTTAAAGAAGGCCACCCAGTCAGTCCACAAGGAACTGGTACTTGAGCCTATAATCTCTGAGGTCTGAACTAGATGCTTTCATCCATTAATTTCATTCTAATAACTTTCAGATTGTTGATTTTCAGGGAGAAGTGCTGCTAATAAAGGGGCAGCTCTTTCCCCATTTTTGCAGGAAGCACAGCCCAAAAAAACAACATCAGCGAGCCTTTTATATAATTAACTGAGCTTTAGACAGTTTAAAGTTTATCTTGAGCCTGGTTTTGCATTTTCTTCTTCATATTTTTTTTCTCAGCTTTATTTTGCAGATTTGATTCTGACACTACTAAAACTCTTCTTTATAAATTTAGAGTGTGTGTATGTGTGTGTTTGTGTCTCATACATATATATGTCTCATATATATACACACATACACATACATATACATAAACATATACATGTTCCTTCTGATGCAAAAAGCAAATACAATGACGAATATTATTTTTGAATGCAGCTCTGTGAGACTTCTTTACCATTTTCTTGCATTGACCTAAACTGGCAGGAGATGAATGAAATAACATATTGTTTTAATTTTGGCTGACACAGGTTTTTGGAAGTTTTGTGATATTGCTACATCCCAGTTACATATAGTACATAAACATCAACCAAAAAACAAGCTATCCACAAACAAATCAACCAAACAAAACATCAACCAAAAAACAAGCTATCCACAAACAAACTCACTTGGAGTGATGGGGTGAGATGTCTGATAACTCAGTCCTGAGAGTTTAAAAATGAAACACCTCTTCTGATCCCCTTTAGCAAAGCTACCTGGAAAGAGAGGAATCTGTTTTCTTTTTTTTTTAAAAAAAAGTAGTCACTTCATTATTTATTTTCAGGCATGGGAAAACAATTTGTAAGTCACATGTTCCATCCTCACTTCAAGACTGTCCTACAAATCCAGAACTAACTTCTTATTTGCCATGATGTCGAGGACAGGTCTTGCTGTGAGATTGACCTTGAGCAATATGTTTTGAAGGACACAAGGTTCTTCTGATTGGTCTGAAGAATATTCACTGACTATGTCATTATTTGAGATTTACAGAGTATTTGAGTACATTCCTGGAGACCAGGATGCTAACCTGAGCAAGCTCTAGTGAAGCAGCTATTTGTAATCTAACAGAAGGTTGTTATAGGAAATGGGGGGAGGGAGAGGGAGGGACTAGGTCTCAGAAAGCTCATGAAGTGAGTCAGTGCAAATGAAGTCTCACTTCTAAAATTATCATTCATTGCTCCCTTTAAACTAACCTGCTGCCCTGAGGTAAGAAGATTCAGCTGAACCGAAAATGGAAGGATATAATACTATCCTTTATCAGACAGCAAAATATCTTGGATAAGTGCTTTGAAACATGAGGCTGGCAGAAGTCAGGTAGCAAGTAAACAGCTGAAAAAATGGAGGCAGCAGAAAGTTCATAAATGGTGTCATAGATGTCCATAGAAAGGGTGGGGGGAAAGGGTCAAAACATGCACTGGGATGTTGTGACATAAACTCATCCTTTGTCTAGAAATAGAAAAAAATGGGCAGATGAACAAAAAGAATCTCTGAGTTCCAAAATCAACCAGATACAGTACGAGTCAGTGATGCCTGCAAATTGTTGGGGAAATCCCTAAGTGCTTCTGAAGAACTTCTGGCATTTAGACCAGATCCATTTAATGCACGGGTGTCAAACTGGTGGCCCGTGGGCCAGATGCGTCACACACAGGCCACACTCACCCTGGCTCCGTAAAGGCAAAAAACCCTCATGATACATCACGATACGTCATGTAATGATGTCGAGTTTGACACCCGTGATTTAATGGATCCCTTATTCTTGCAGAGGCTCACAACAACTTTGATCCACAATCTGACCTGATGGTTATGTGTATATTTTTTCCAGACCTAGGCGCACCCACAAGCAGATATTTTGAGACAGTGCTTCTGCTCCTTGTGAAAATTTAACATATGATTACAGCAACTCTTAATCACTACCCTTGGTATTATGATTTCTGAAGGATCTGAAATGTAGAAGGCAATTTTACTGATTTTCCCCATTGTTGCTCATGTAGGTCTCAGTAATATCAGCCAAATCTGTATATTCTTCTGTTATTATAGCATAGATGGACATCAAGTTACTTTGCACAAAGCAGCTATACATTAGTAGCAGCCTGAGTCTAAGGCATACATTAATTTGGTCACTGATGCTCAGGGCTGGGGCAACCGGCTTAAAAAGAGGTGCATCAAATGCAAGTTGCCCTTCTCCTACCTCCAAAACACTTATTTCTGCCCATAGGATCCTTCCATCACTGTAGAAAGCAGAAATCGTCTCTTCCCAAACTTATGCCATATCCATGTCACCAACATCACTTCCCACCTCCAGGAAACTTCTTCAGGCTTGACCTGACATTACTTACCATAATAACAGCACAACCTTAACAATCACTCTTGTACTCTTTATCTCAGCTCAGTTACCACTTAACTTAAAAAACCCCATGTTTCTCTTCCCTCAGTCACACATTATTATCTACATAAACTTACTCCCTATTCTCTAGGCCTACAATGCACCAGAAAGAACAGTTCTCACATCCTCCATTCTCTTGCTCTGGGTGGACCTTCTTCAGCATTCTCCAGGTCTCACCGGAGGAATATACCCATATCAATTCTTAGAAGTTCAGGCTTGGTTTCTCAAGTCTGGTTGATCATTCAAAGTGGCTGAAGTCTGTTTCAGGCTTCAAAGGTTGATGCTTATCGCCACAATGTTCTTGCTGCTTCCCCCCTCTGATTGCTCGAATGAGTTTAAACTCTTTAGGTTTATTGTTGTTTTTCTTAATGGCCTAGTAGAGCTTGCAGATTCAGGACTTGATGCTAGTCTCCAGGCCGCTGACTTAGCATCTCACAATTAAGTGGCAACCACCATGTTTCTCCTGTGATTGCTCAGGATGCCAAACATACAAATTACACGTTGCTGACAGTGACTTCTCATGTGTAACTTTTCCTAAGACTAAGTTGGCTAATGTTGGCTTGCATTTTCCTTTCTTCCATCCAGCCTCTTGTTCCTTGGCCGTTTCCATTCCTCTCCAACTTGTCAGACCAGCTCAGACTCTGATGAGGAAACTGACAACAAGCAGCCAGTCCTAGAACTGCAGGCAGAGGGGGATATCCTGGTCTCAGAAGATGAGTCTGAACTCACAGCCTCTCCTAGTGCAAGGGTTCACTATCTGGGGAGGAGAGTAGAGCAAAGACATTCTGCAAGTCTTCTTGTAAGAAAGGAACTTCAGCCTCCCAAATAAGCAATGCCTGGACTACTTCTATTTTAAGAGGAGCAATGAGCTCAAGCCTCTCCCCCCACCCCCCACTCAAGCC
>NW_015392748.1:11178-15053 GCF_001527695.2 Protobothrops mucrosquamatus
GTTAATCATTATGCAGAGAAAGATGGAGAAAAATCAGTAGTTAGTGGGACCTATCTATGTAGTTATATTTTAAAAACCAGAACACTAAGTCTAACAACCAATTCAGTTGTTCAGACATATGTTAAGGATTAAGGATGCCTCTGCACACATGCTTGGTTAAAGCACAATAAGCCATTCCTTGTTTTTCATAGGAAATACGGTGTGTGTGTGTGTGTGTCTCAATTTTTTACCAGCATAATTTGATATTGGAGGCAGGTTTGCATATTTATAAATGCACAATGGACACAATGTTCCATGCCTATAAAGCTCCAAATTGTCTCCCAAGAAGTTTTAGATGCCTCCCACTCTATAATATAAAATCTGTGGTGCAAATTATATATTCTACACAATACAAATATTTATAGCTCTAATCTGGGGGCCTATGACTATAGAGAATGCACAGGGTTTACAAAGAACTTACTGTGCTGCAAAAAAAGAGAGATGTACCAGTTTAGCTGTTACTATTTTAAGATAGTTGAGAGTCAAAGTCTTACTCTTTTATTGCAGATATTCAGGTGCCTGTAATTTGTGCTATGCCTTTTGCTTTTTCCCTGAGGTTCTGAGGAACAAAATAATTTGATACAGAAACCAGCAAAATGGAATCTGTAGGATGTGGCTGGGAGGTGGGGGGGATGTGCTATGGCTATCCGTAGCAGCTATCTTTAAATCAGACCAAGTTGAATTAATTTTTCTAAAACCAAAGCAGATCAAGAATTCTCTCTTCATATTTGAAGTCGAGCACAAATAAAGTTTTGAGATGAAGCAGAAGTAATTGTTGGGCCTGATTAAGTCTAGAATACTGGTTTGTGAAATGGGACAAAACTCATTTAATAACTGTCTCACTTAACAACAGAAATTTTGGGCTCAGTTGTGGTTGTAAGTTGAGGACTATCTGTAGTTTGAAAGCAATTTCTCAAAACTATCCCTCTCCCTCTTGCATGCTAATCTTTACACCGAAGCATTTGCTTTAAGTGAAATAGGACATAGGAGCTGAGAGAACTGCCTGCTATCAAAAAGCTTATCATTGGATTTTTTTAGTCCTAAATCACTGTTGCTAGCTAAACAATAATACCAAAGGTACCAAAGATAGAAATAGGGACTTTTCTATGCAAGAGTATGCATTCTCTATCATTACAAGTCTTTTACAAAGGATTGTGATTAATAATATTCATTTGGTTCATTAGTTTGCAACCAAAATCATATTTAGATCTTGCCCAATATAAATATCTTATCTGTTGGGTGAGGCACCCGGTCTACCAAATATAAATCAGTCTGTTCTGCGTTTCGCTCCAATCTAGGAGAATGTTTTGCAGGCAGACCTCACATACTGTGAACACTATAAATTCAAAATTTTGTGGCTGACAAAGAGTTAGTGGGAGACTAGTATAGCTATTTCAGGCTCATTTGCCCTCATCAGCTAGTCACACCCTTCAGGAATTCGAACCTGGGCAGCTTGCATGTTAGGCAGCTGTATTACCCTTTTGAGCCACAGGTTCCCCCTTACTCCTTACCCCCTAGATTGGAGTGAAATGCAGAACAGACTGATTTATATTTGGTAGACCGGGTGCCTCACCCAACAGATAAGATATATATCCTCCCTGGTTTCTGCTGACAGGAGTAAGGGGGAACCTGTGGCTCAAAAGGGTAATACAGCTGCCTAACATGCATCCCTGAAGGGTGTGACTAGCTGATGAGGGCAAATGAGCCTGAAATAGCTATACTAGTCTCCCACTAACTCTTTGTCAGCCACAAAAATTCAAATTTATAGTGTTCACAGTATGTGAGGTCTGCCTGCAAAACATGCTCCTAGATTGGAGTGAAACGCAGAACACACTGATTTATATTTGGTAGACCAGGTGCCTCACCCAACAGATAAGATATATATCCTCCCTGGTTTCTGCTGACAGGAGTAAGGGGGGAACCTGCCTAACATGCAAGCTGCCCAGGTTCGAATCCCTGAAGGGTGTGACTAGCTGATGAGGGCAAATGAGCCTGAAATAGCTATACTAGTCTCCCACTAACTCTTTGTCAGCCACAAAATTTTGAATATTGATATATTGATACAAATTGCTCTGTTTATACTCAGTTATTTGATTTAATTGGATGTTCTGTTGCAGCATTTCAGTTGCGGACAAACAAAAGAAATTCATATATTACTTTAAACTGTTACACAGCCTCGTCTTCCTTGGAAACAGGTAGAGAGGCAGTTATTTAGGAACATCATGAGAACATATAATATGCAAAATTCTTATATTTTCTGGAATATAAAAAAAAGCAGGCTGGAGCTGGCTGGCTACAGCTGTCATTGCTATCTGTGACTCTGACAAAAAAGGAGAATACTGAATTTATTACTGACAGAAAAGTCAAAGATTAGGGACACCTTTAATCTTCACATCTAAAGACCTTTAATCATGTCGTGGTAAAATAACAACAACAACAACAACAATAAAGTTGGAAGGCACCTTGGAGGTCTTCTAGTCCAACCCCCTGCTCAGGCAGGAAACCCTATACCATTTCAGATAAACGGTTGTCCAGTCTCTTCTTAAAAACTTCCAGTGTTGGACAATTTACAACTTCTGGAGGCAAGTTGTTCCACTGATTAATTGTTCTAACTGTCAGGAAATTTCTTCTTAGTTCTCGGTTGCTTCTCTCTTTGATTAGTTTCCATCCATTGCTTCTTGTCCTGCCTTCAGGTGCTTTGGAGAATAACTTGACTCCCTCTTCTTTGTGGCAACCCCTGAGATATTGGAATACTGTTATGATGTCACACCAGTCCTTCTCTTCATTAAATTAAACATACCCAATTCCTCCAACCAAAAATGGATGTAATATTCCAAGTGTGGCCTTACCAAGGTGTTATAAAGTGGTAGTAATACTTCACGTGATCTTGATTCTATCCTTCTGTTAATGCAGCCTATCACTGGGTTGGCTTTTTTGGCAGCTGCAGCACACTGCTGGCTCATATTGTCCGAGATCCCTCTCACAGTTACCACTATTGAACAAGGTACCACCTATACTGTACCTGTGCATTTGGTTTTTCTTGCCTAAATGTAGAACCTTACTTTTTTCACCACTGAATTTCATTTTGTTAGATAGTGCCCAATGTTAATAGGGTTTAAAGTAGTAGGGTTTAATGCCTTTCATAAGTTGGTCTGTTTTTGTTTTTTCTCATGAAAGCAGCCTTCCCTTCCCCAGCCCGTATCATGAAGAGATGAAACATCCTAAAAGCATCATTTTGGGAACATTTGTGACTCCATTTTTAAGAAGCTTAAAAGATGCATTGCTGGTGAATACTGGTTAAACTAAGATAAGATAAGATAAGATAACCTTTATTGTTATTTTTATATTGTGGGCACAATGGCACACATCAAAAATGAAATTTAGTTGCCCGCTCTCAAAGTAAAACACATACATGACACACACCTAAACATACTATGAACAACATATGTATAGACCCACATCTCTACATATACATAGCAAATAAATATTAAATATTGTCCATCTTGAATATATAACAGAAGGAGGAAGCTTGAGAGTTCGCAAGGTTAATGCTATATGGATTGAAACTCTGGCTGAATCTGGATGTTCTGCTTTGGATACCACGGCAAATTAGAAAGCCACAGAATACCTTGTCTTATTTTTATTTATTTTATTTATTTATTAATTGCATTTATATCCCGCCCTTCTCCTTTCGGACTCAGGGCGGCTGACAAATTAGATAAAATACTAACATATATACATATTATGCCTAATTAAAAATTTAATTAAAACGAAATATTTGAATATGTCCAATTAAAAGTAATTAAAACCCCTATAAAATCCCCTAGGCCAGTCCC
>NW_015392748.1:17387-18741 GCF_001527695.2 Protobothrops mucrosquamatus
GGACTCAGGGCGGCTGACAAATTAGATAAAATACTAACATATATACATATTATGCCTAATTAAAAATTTAATTAAAACGAAATATTTGAATATGTCCAATTAAAAGTAATTAAAACCCCTATAAAATCCCCTAGGCCAGTCCCGCTTGCTGGAACAACCACGTCTTGAGGGCGCGGCGGAAGGAAGGGAGATCAGGGATAGCAATGCTATTCTACACCAAAATCATCCAATGTTGCCAAGAAATTCCTTTGTTTACAATAATGTTTCAGTAAAGATTGTGGTGGGTCTTTATGTGTTTTATATAGGAGCTGCTGGCAGCCTGCAGATGGCTCTCTTTCCTATCTTTATATTTCATTCAATAATCCTGAGTGGATTGCCCCTGTGAGGAAAGGCAGGGAGGAAGCTAGTCATCCAATTGCAAGAACTCAAGCAAATGGTTGGATGAGGAGACCCAAACTTATTGGTAGCCTCACATTGCAATGAACAAGGACATACATTCAATTTTGCACCTACTAAGATTGTTGAATGAGCAGGCACAAAAACAGCCAGGGAAGGGATTGAAGCCTGAGAAACAGGCCTCTTGTCAGTCAATAAGAGTGCTGATTTACCACCAGCTTATCCAGTGCTTAGAAGCCGAGAGCTTGGCAGCACAAGGAAACAACAGCCAATTGCCAGCCATCAACAGACCAATCAACCAATAGGTAGGCACCACATAAATACAACTCACAGAATAGCCCAAAGCATATATTCCAGTAGAGAGATGGTCCCTGGAGATGGGCTCCAGTATGAGTCCAAAAGCTCAGAAGAGTAAACCTCTGATTCTTTTATTCCCACATGAGCAACCTCATGAAGTAAATTGGTTTTAAAAAAGTGTCTCCAGTGAGCTTCTACGATTGAGAATGGACTAGATCTTGCATTTCCCCACTCCGAGTCCAATACCTTAACCACTACACTGCTGGGTATTATTTAACATATACCACCTGCGTGCAAATGCATCTGGAAGCAGTTTACAAATTATAAAAGGCAAACTATATATGTAGTTTGTAAACTGCTTCCAGATGCATTTGCATGCATTCTACAAACATGTTATATTGTTTGAGAAGACTACATTAGCATTTATTTTCTGTATCATTATAAGAACAGCATACTTGGAAGAAAGCTGACCTGCCTGGATCAATGAGAAAATATTTGCCTCTCACCTTCCCATGAATACTCCTGATTTTTCTATATTATGCCTTGCATTTAGTAAAGTTATACAGCCTCCCACAATTTAGTGCTTTGTGGGTGCTTGGGGCCATCTCCCACAGTGTAGCATTGCTGACAAGGAATTAAGAGAACTGAAGTCCAAGATGCT
>NW_015392749.1:0-5872 GCF_001527695.2 Protobothrops mucrosquamatus
GTATTAACTATGCCATGGATGCTTATAGCTGACAGTTTGCTTCATGCATTTACATATTCAATGAAAACCATTACAATGAGGGTACGGGAGGGAATTACATTTTTGAAAGGAAACAATATTCTATTCCTGGGAGTAAAATAGAAATGCTTTCTAGGGACAGTAATTATTATTATTGGTAGATTGATAGATTAAACTCTGAATTCAGAATGAAATAGGAACCCCTTTTTACAGACAAGTGGGCTAGGTGACTTTGAGCCAGTCACTCTCTCCAGTCCAACCTGCCTCACAGGGTTTTGTTGTGGGAATAATAGGAAGGGGTGTTGGATATGTTCGCCACCTTGAATTACTTGCAATAATAAAGGCAGGAAATAAAATAAAATAATAAAACAAAATAGTTTTATTTAGTGGGGTGCCCCAGGGCTCTGTTCTAGGCCCAGTGCTCTTCAACATCTTCATCAATGATTTGGATGAGGGGATAGATGGGGAACTCATCAAATTTGCAGATGACACCAAGCTGGCAGGAATAGCCAACACTCCAGAAGACAGGCTTAAGATACAGGAGGATCTGGACAGACTTGAACACTGGGCACTATCTAACAAAATGAAATTCAATGGTGAAAAAAGTAAGGTTCTACATTTAGGCAAGAAAAACCAAATGAACAGGTATAATACAGGGGGTACCTTGCTCAATAGTAGTAACTATGAGAGGAATCTTGAAGTCCTAGTGGACAATCACTTAAATATGAGCCAGCAGTGTGCTGCAGCTGCCAAAAAAGCCAACACAGTGCTAGGCTGCATTAACAGAGGGATAGAATCAAGATCATGTGAAGTATTAATACCACTCTACAATGCCTTAGTAAGGCCACACTTGGAATACTGCATCCAGTTTTGGTCACCACAATGTAAAAAAGTTGCTGAGACTCTAGAAAGAGTACAGAGAAGAGCAACAAAGATGATTAGGGGACTGGAGGCTAAAACATATAAGGAACGGTTGCTGGAATTGGGTATGTCCAGTTTAACAAAGAGAAGGACGAGGGGGGACATGATAGCAGTGTTCCAATATCTCAGGGGCTGCCACAAAGAAGAGGGAGTCAAGCTATTGTCCAAGGCACCTAAAGGCAGGACGAGAAGCAACGGGTGGAAACTGATCAAGGAGAGAAGCAACTTAGAACTAAGGAGAAACTTCCTGACAGTTAGAACAATTAACCAGTGGAACAACCTGCCTCCAGAAGCGGTGAATGCTCCAACAATGGAAGTTTTTAAGAAGAGACTGGACAGCATTTGTCTGAAATGGTGTAGGGTTCCTGCCTGAGCAGGGGGTTAGACTCGATGACCTCCAAGATCCCTTCCAACTTTATTATTATTATTACATGCAGTTAATTTCAGAGATGAAGCAGCTTTCATATACAGAAAATAACATTGGGAATTACTGCACCAGAGACAAATTCCTTATGTGTCTGATCACACTTGGCCAAATAAAGCTATTCTATTCTGTTCTGTTCTATTTAAAATAAAATAATATAGACACTATGCACTACTCAGAAATTGCCAGTTTTGAGTTTCTTGCCCTGCACTAAATATGTTTATTTGAGGTTTACCCCAGGGGTAGGCACTCCGGAGGCACATTTGAAATGCTTGGGATGGCATGTTCACAAAATGGCTACCGCAATGGCCACTTACAAAATGCCCCTTGGCCAAATGGTGACTGGTCTTTCAGAATACCCTTAATCACCTCATTGGGCACATTGTAGGATATATTTTTAAATGAATACAATGGCATATGATGGCATTTTACTTAGTGGCATGCAGCTTCTTCACTATTTTTTTTTTTTTTAAAAAATAGAATAATCCTTACCAAAAGGTGATTGCACAACAGCTTCAGAGAACCCTGGAGATCTGGTGACATTGGTGGAGAGCATATGTCTAGGGCAGTGGTTCTCAACCTGTGGGTCGGGACCCCATTTGGGGTCGATTGACCATTTCATGGGGGTCACCAAGCAAGGCTGTCCACCATTTTTTTTGTCCGCCATTTTTTTTGTCCGCCATTTTTTCCCTCTTTTCCGGCGGGTGCCTTACCTCCTTGGGCTGGGCCAGCTGGTGGTCGGCCTGCTCCGTCTCTGCCGCTTGCCAGCTACGCCTCGGCCGGTGCAGGGGGCAGAACCACGCATGCGTGGCGCTCCCGAGCAGGGAAAGTCCTCAACTTACGACCGGTTGGGTAGTCCTCGACTTACGACCGGTTTAGTCCTCGACTTACGACTGGTTTAGTCCTCGACTTACGACCGGTTGGGGTCGCGGCATTAAAAAGGTTGGGAACCACTGGTCTAGGGAAATGAATGGTACTCTCCCACAGCTTGTGTTTTAATAATTTTAATAATTAATAATTTTAATAATTTTTAATAATTTTAAACATTTGGTTTTTAAAGTTTTTAATGACTTTTGTGATTATTTTGTGGTTGTCTTTGTATTGTGCAGGAGGAGCCAGATGCCTCCCCAGAGATTGCCTCCAATTGTCCTCCAAGTAATTAAAAAACAAAACTGCCAGCATTTCATGAGATTTTTATATTCTAGTACAGTGGTCCTCGTTTAATGACTGCCTTGTTTAGCCATCATCCCAGTTATGATGGTGGTAAAAAAGTAACTTTGCAACAAATCTTTGCATTTATACCTTTGCATCCCTGTAAAGCAAAGGAAGGCTGAAGTAAGGTCACAAGAACACTGGCTGTGAGGGAAAATCAGAAAGTCCAGACAGTTCAAATGAATATAAAGATTTATTGCAAGCTCATGTTCTCTATAAGAATCTGAACTACTAACTGTCAAAGCAAATTGGGAGTAAGTAAGAGTCAATGGAATTCAAGGTAGGCTGGATCTCTTGTGTACATGACAGGACTCGAGATTTATGACACACTTGACTCCTTCCTCTGGTTCAGCCTGGTCATCTCCTACAGCAGCAGTTTCACTTAGCAATTGCTTTGCTTAATGACCAAGTTTCCGGTCCCAACTGTGCTTGCTAAATGAGGATTACCCATATGAGAAGGCAGGAAGGCTGTGGGGTATTGTGAGAGAACACACATTGTTAAATACTGATACTATTGGTATATAAAATTCATTATAAACACAAACATGAGCCCTGCTGAAAAAGAAATAATAAAAAATTATCACAGAATTAGGCCTGCTAGTTATGTTGCTCAGCACTGAGTGAACAAAAAGCATTTTGCACGTTGGCATACGCATTGGGATTCCTTGATTAGCCCTTCAGTTATTCCTTGCCTGGTATGTAAGCCACCAGCTATAAAACTGAGTGCATTTCAAATGACTTGGGAAACACTTTTGCAGGAACTAAACTGTTTATCACATTCATTCCTTGATAGGAAGGAAAGTGGAAGATGAACGCAACAATATTGCCCCAAGGGCCTTGTCATCCTTCCTGTTAAAACACATGCCTGCTTATGATTATTCTGAGCAAAAGTATTTTGGTTCTACCCTTTTCAAAGACTTTAGTTTAACCCATCAAAGCTAACTATTTGTTCTTTGATTTTTTATTTAAAAAATGGAATAAATAGCAAAAGAACAATTACAAATTTGATTTTAGAAAATTACAAAGGAACTAAGGATCCAGAAAAATGTGAAGTAAAACTTGGGAATTAACAGTAACGAATTCTTCCCAATGGAAAATGTTTTTGTTTGATTTTTCAAAAAAAACCCGATAAGACTTTAATAGTTGGACACTAGAGGGAACTAAAGATTATAATTAAATTAGAAGAACATTCAAACTTAACTCACAATTATAGAATGAAGCAAAATATTTTAACATTAGACATATTGTCACCTTTGATGAGATGGGTGGCATATATAAATAAATATTGATGGATAGTTTGAACAATGGACCCAGAAGTTAATTTTAAGAGTGTCTGCCTCTTAGACAGACTGTTTCAAAGATGTTTAGAATAGAATAATGCTGGAAAAGACCTTGGAGGTCTTCTAGTCCAGTCCCCTGCTCAAGCAGGAGAACCTATACCATCTTAGACTAGTGACTCTCTAGCCTCTTCTTGAAAATCTCCAGTGATGGAGTGCCCACGATTTCTGGAAGCAAGCTGTTCCACTGGTTAATTGTCCTCACTGTCAGGAAGATGCTATGGAAGAGGAACAAGTTTTACCTGACAAGACTGAAATTGATTTGAAGGTGGGTTTACAAATGACAGGCTACAAGAACGACATAGAAAAAAATGTTACACTGGTCTAAAAGAAACCATCTGCTGTCTTAATAATTAAAAGGGATATACAAATAACAAACTCAAAGAATGACCTGGACAATTTTGTTATACTGGATTTATAAAAGAAGCTTGTTAAAATTTTGAAGATTTTTTTTTTGAGACAGGACAAAGAAAAACAGAAAAGAGATCAAGTTCAAGGACATTATTTGAAGGGACTAAAGATCAAGATTGTTAGAAAGTAAAAGAGAGGAATATAGAGTTGGTTAATGTGATCAAAAATAAAATAAGTATGCTGTTATCTCTGCTAACCGTTAATAGAATTTTGCTGACATAAGGATGGAAATGACAACCTTTTAAGGATTTGTTCATAGCTAAAATATGGGATATGGGAAGAACAGACATTTTATTGTGTTTAAGGAGAAGGCACACATTACTAAAATTATTTAAACAGGTAATCCTCAACTGATTACCACAACTGAGCCCAAAATTTCTGTTGCTACGTTAGTTTTGCCCCATTTTATTACCTTTCTTACCACAATTGTTAAGTGAATCACTGCAGTTGTTAAGTTAGTAACACGGTTGTTAAGTAAATTTGGTTTCCCTGTTGACTTTGCTTGTCAGAAGGTTACAAAATGTGATCGTATGATTCCCAGGATACTGCAACCATCATAAATATGGATGAGTTGGCCAAGTGTCTGAAATTTGATCACGTGACCATGGGGATGCCGCAATGGTTGTAACTGTGAAAAACTGTCATAAGTTACTTTTTTCACTGCTGTTGTAACTTGGTATGGTCACTAAGCGAACCGTTGTAACTTGAGGGCTACCTGTACTTATTGTGATCAAGAGGGAAGTCACTCCTCTATATATTTCTTTTCTTTTTCTTTATTGTTATTTTTCTTCTAGTTTTCTCTTTATTCTTTTTCATTTGTATTAGCTTTTATTGTTGCAGTTGCAATCGTTAACAAAATCACTATAAGAGGTGTTAATAAAACAACCACATAACAGTGCAAAAAATGTGAAGTGAAGTAACTGCTGCAGGATAGCTGCCCTGCTACTCCCAGAAACGCACTGCTACTCATCTGCCACCCAGCCACTTCTCTTCTCAACAGCTGCAGTGGGAGGTGTGAGTCAAACTGATCTTTATTAGTCAAGTAATCAGCAAAGAGTTCAGGATGCTGCCCCTCCAGAGCTGAAGACAATGCCAATATCTCCAGAAAAATCCCCAACCACCAAATACAATGTTTGGCACTAGATGTACATAGTACACCTTATCATTTGGTCCCTAAATGCTGCTCATCATTTGGATTCTGACTCTGACTGTCCAAGGCCAGCATGGCCAACAATTATACTGGGTAGGATATACATATATATATATTTAAAAGGATAGATTGGACATTTGTGGAAGCATCCATCACAGGAGAAGACAGACAAATGGTGGTCTCACCACCTGTTATTTATTTAGGGGCGGGGGGGTAGCGGTCATTATAAGGGAGAACCTTTGTCCTAGGGAGACCACTGTGCCTCAGATAGACGGCGTGGAGTCCCTCCTTGTGAAATGGGGGCAAGGGGTGCAAGTGGGCTTGTTGATTATATACCTGGCTCCCTGCTATGTATCAACAGCCCTGCCTGAGCTGGCTGACGTGATAGCCGGGGTGGCG
>NW_015392749.1:9169-11137 GCF_001527695.2 Protobothrops mucrosquamatus
AAGGAGGGAAATGTGCATCCTGAGAAGGCAGAGTTTGGGGGCCAGAAAAAAAAGGGGAGGGTGCTCTGAAGGCAACAGAATGAGGTGTTGTCCACTTCTTGAATATCACACGTCACACTCATGAGATGGGCAGCTGTATACATTTGATAAAGATTACATCTATTTTCCTTATAATCATCAAACATAAGAGCAATAATGCGAATGATGATGATGATGATAGTGATGTCCTAAACCTTATTTACGATACATTAGAAGCAGAGGAGGAGGGCTTGCATAAAAGCATTCCTCTGAGAAGACGGTGCACTGCAATTCTGCAAACTTTTTCAAGATATCAGAGAAAAGAGAAAAGTGAACAAGGCAATCCAAGTTCACATTCTGGCTGGCAGGAGACCACAGCTGGGAAAAACATCAAAGGAGCAGGCCAACGCTACATCCCTGAAAGCTGCCACCTCAGAGCATCCTTTGTGCTTTACTTTGGAGAAATGAGACAGACTTCAAACCCTGCCATTTTCTTTAATGAAATTGTTGCCTTGACAACCATCTTGTCACATTAGGGCAAAGCAGCGATTCCAGCAGAAGTCTGAATGTTTACTAAGAGCTGGGCTAAGGGAGGAAGCAGCCAAATTAACAGGTGGGAGAACAAACATACATACCAAAAGTTTAGCAAATCAACCAGATGTTTAGTGGCATGGCTGGCAAGTTCCTCAGCCAGATCTTCCTAATCACTTTCATGAGAGGCCCAAAAAAACCAAGGGGCAGTTGGATCTTCATCAATTATTTGGATGGGGGGATAGATGGGGAACTCATCAAATTTGCAGATGACACCAAGCTGGCAGGAATAGCCAACACTCCAGAAGACAGGCTTAAGGTACAGGAGGATCTGGACAGACTTGAATACTGGGTGCTATCTAACAAAATGAAATTCAAGGGAGAAAAAAGTAAGGTTCTACATTTAGGCAAAAAAACCCAAACGCACAGTTACAGTATATGTGGTATCTTGCTCAATAGTAGTAACTGTGCGAGGGACCTCGGACTCTTAGTGGACAATCATTTAAATATGAGCCAGCAGTGTGCTGCAGCTGCCAAAAAAGCCAACACAGTGCTAGGCTGCATTAACAGAGGGATAGAATCAAGATCACGTGAAGTGTTAATACCACTTTACAATGTCTTGGTAAGGCCACACTTGGAATACTGCATCCAGTTTTGGTCACAATGTAAAAAAAATGTTGAGACTCTAGAAAGAGTACAGAGAAGAGCAACAAAGATGATTAGGGGACTGGAGGCTAAAGCATATAAGGAAAGGGTGCTGGAATTGGATATGTCTAGTTTAATGAAGAGAAGGACGAGGGGGGACATGATAGCAGTGTTCCAATATCTCAGGGGCTGCCACAAAGAAGAGGGAGTCAAGCTATTTTCCAAACCGCCTGAAGGCAGGACGAGAAGCAACGGATGGAAATTAATCAAGGAGAGAAGCAACCTAGAACTAAGGGAAAACTTTCTGACAGAACGATTAACCAGTGGAACAACCTGCCTCCAGAAACGGTGAATGCTCCAACACTGGAAGTTTTTAAGAAGAGACTGGACAGCCATTTGTCCAAAATGGTGTAGGGTTTCCTGCCTGAGCAGGGGGTTGGACTCGATGACCTCCAAGGTCCCTTCCAACTTTATTATTATTATTATTATTATTATTATTATTATTATTATTATTATTATTATTATCCACATCTGCCTATCCCAGGTCCTTGGTAAGGACTCGACAGGTAGACATTTCCCTCCTTGTGAAATGGGGGCAAGGGGTTCAAGTGGGCTTGTTGATTATATACCTGGCTCCCTGCTATGTATCAACAGCCCTGCCTGAGCTGGCTGACGTGATAGCCGGGGTGGCGGTTGGAACCCCCAGACTTATGGTCTTGGGGGATTTCAACCTTCCATCAGCGGGCGAGACGTCGGCGGTAGCTCAGGAGTTCT
>NW_015392749.1:14835-17055 GCF_001527695.2 Protobothrops mucrosquamatus
AGTTCTCACCTACATCGTCCACAAGGGACGACTCGGGAACTCAACTCCTACCCCGGGTAGCTCACCTATCCCCCTCTGCCCAGGGGAAAGGTATCAAGCCGTTTGACAGCTGATGCTGGCTGTCAAAACGGCTTTTACGCAGAAACAGGCGGGAGGCAGCTACAGCTGCGTCCGACGAGGTCGCCTGCCACCGGAAGTCCCAATATCATCACTTTTTGACACTCCTCCACTACTGCTTAAACACATGAAGAGGTGACAGAAGAAATTAACCGCTTCCCCCTACCTACACTGTATTCTTTGATCTCAATTGCATATCTCTTCTGCCTCTATTCTGATGATGAAACCAAGAAAGGAGAGGGAGGGAAGAATCCCAAATGAGTGACCTCCACCTCCACGTTGCTGCTCACTTGTCCCACTCCCAAAGCTGCTTTTGGCTGAATTCATACAATATACCAAATAAAGTTGGTTCAGTTTTTGATGTATTGAATTCTTTTATTTGTATCACAGCCCAGTATCAGCTATGTAATTCTGGCTAGAAGTAATGGGAGGTGAGAATAACCTTGGGAGACAGGAGGAGGAGCCATAGCCTTGATAATGGTCAGGGTAAAAGATATCTCATACCAAAGAAGGAAAAAGGGTATGGGAGGACTCTCAGAAAGGACCCCTCTGAAGGTAAAGGCAAGGGGGAAGAGAGGTGCTTTCAGACTTCCACGATTCTGTTACTGTGACTTTACAATACTGTAGAGTTAGTTAGTACTCATGGTTCTGGTTTCATGTCTGCAGTACCTCAAGGGGCTCCCAGTGGCCCCCAACCATTTAGCTCAGCATGTGCTTGGTAAATGATGGTATATTAGGTTCTGGAAACCCAGCCAATTGTAGATTTCAGAATTCAAGTTAAATCATGAGTTAGAATAATGTGCAGAGCCACACATAAAAAGTTCAAAAAATGGCAGGCAATCTGATAGCAGAATTCCCATATCTAGAATTACCAGATATTTGAACAGGCAATGGATCTGTAGGAAATGACAAGGCTGAGCCTGAGGGAGGGGTCAAATGAATTAAGATCTAAGTCCAGCCCACCTTCTGTTCAGTTGACTCTTATCTGCCGCCAATTTGCTTTGACTGTTAGTAGTTCAGATTCTAGTAGATAGCATTAACTTTCAATAAATCTATATTCATTTGATCTCCCTGGACTCCAGATTTCCTACGCTTGACAGGATTACTTGAAAAAGAAGAGAAAGGGGGGTGGGTGGGCAGAGGACACACTAACTGTTTAATATTTGTATTTACATTCATCAGTGTAATGGCTGTATGAGAATGACCTTGGGAGATGGTGGGAGGGAAGATGCCATTTAGGGAATGGTCAGATAAGAAAAGACATAGCCTGCAGCTGCATAATTGATAGAAAAAGAGGCTCAGATGGGACACACACACCCCACATTCTCAGGCTGTAAAGGAGCCCGTGGGAAAATTCGACTCACAAGATTTTGTAGTCTTACAATAAAGTAACATTAGCTCATCTGATCATGTTGCCTGTCTGGTCTGCTGGGAAGGCTGACAATTGGAGAGGATGAGATTGCAAGTGAATAAACCAGTATACAATGAGGAATAATCTTGAGAGGAGTGGTTATAGCTGATTAGGAGGCTAAATCCTTCAGTAAGTAATTAAGGTCTTGTCAAATTTCAAGTGGAGCTAGTTAACTTGGAGTTAGCACATATTAGGGAAATGGGGAGAAAGGCTGCTTAGTTAGATATAGTACTAAAAAAGCCAGAGAATATATTTTATTTTGAGGCTATGCCTGCTGGACAGAGGTCATGAGAACCAAAAGGAAGACCTGACCTCTGGTAACCCTACACACATCACACCTATTTTTGAACCCATTGGCAAGGCAAGAAAGGGGTTGAAGTACTTGA
This sequence comes from Protobothrops mucrosquamatus, assembly GCF_001527695.2. Classification (NCBI taxonomy): domain Eukaryota; kingdom Metazoa; phylum Chordata; class Lepidosauria; order Squamata; family Viperidae; genus Protobothrops; species Protobothrops mucrosquamatus. The sequence goes on from NW_015392749.1 coordinate 16,750, forward strand.
CTCCTCTGAGGCTGACAGGCTTGTTCTAGTAGCACTAAGGCCCCATCTTTGTGTGTGTGTGTGTGGGGGGGGAAACTCTGCTCAGTGGTAGCATTTGCATTCAACCTTGGAAAATCCTAGAAAATTGAATAGGGCAAAAGAAGGCAAGAGAGAGAATGACCATTTGAAAACAAAGGGGGCAGCCATGGTCATTGTGGTTTTTGTTCCCCTGAAGTTCTCCCTGTGGGCTCTGGGAGGGCCATTATGAAACAAGGTGTTACTTTCCCCTGGAACCATTGTTTACAGGAGACTTTGGAACACTTGGCG
>NW_015392750.1:0-3045 GCF_001527695.2 Protobothrops mucrosquamatus
TTTTTTTTTTTTTTAATGAGGATAGTTTTTATATATTTATTGTTTTTGTTAATTGGCGTACGCCGGTCACTTTTTCTGAGATGGCAGTCCATATAAATGAGATGGATGGATAAACAAATAGCTAGCCAGCCAGCTAGTTAGCTAACTAGATAGCTAGATAGCTAGATAGCTAGATAGCCAGACAGACTGATAGACAGAAAGACAGACATAGATAGCTAGAAAGACATAGATAGATACCGTAGATAGATAGACAGACAGATAGATAGACATAGATAGCTAGGTAGTCAGAAAGACATAGATAGACAGACAGACAGACAGACAGACAGACAGACAGACAGACATAGATGAGAGAGAGAGAGAGAGAGACAGACAGACAGACAGACAGATATAGATGAGATAGATGGAAATAGATAGCTAGATAGCCAGAAAGACAAGATAGATACCGTAGATAGATAAATAGATAGACAGACAGACAGACCCACAGACAAATATGATAGATTAATAAGTCAACATATAGAGAGATGATAGGCAGATTGATAGAGAGAGAGAGAGAGAAATGGATAGATTGATAGAGATTAATTCCTAGCTGGCTAGCTAGCTTGATAAACAGATTGATAGATAAATAGATAAATTTATAGATAGATCAATAGATCAATTGATCTATAGATAGATAAAAAGATTGATAGATGAATAGATGAACTGATTGATCAATAGACCGACAATAGAATCCATAGATATAGAGATTGACGGAGGTGATAAGTTAATAGATTGACAGATATATTTGCTAGCTAGATAAACAGACTGATGGATAAATAGTCCGATTAATCAATAGACCGGTGATAGAGAGACAGAGAGATACCTTCTCCATACTGGTCTGTCCCAGCCTGATCCTTCAGGTCTTCCAGCGGTGCTGCTGGCTCTCCTCTTTTCCTCTGGAGGACCAAGCTGGGCACAGAACATCTGGAGAAGGTCACTTTGGATCCCAAGAGCCAACCCTGATTGAAAAGCTCATCATCAATCAACCAATCGGTCAAATTATCTGTCCAGGGTCCCCAACAAGATTGTAGGGCCGTTCTGCTTTTTTTCTTCAAAGCCCTTTTTGGGGTCTGTAGAAACACTTAGCAGTTGCAGAGGAGCGGTGAAGACCCCCCTCCCCATTTCCTCCACCATGGTCCCCTTTTCCAGGAATGCCCCTTCCCACGTTCAGGTTAACACCTGCGTTGTAAGGAGGGGAACTGAGTTAGTTAGGGATAGAATCAAGATCAGGTGAAGTGTTAATACCACTTTACAAGGCCTTGGTAAGGCCACACTTGGAATACGGCATCCAGTTTTGGTCACCACGAAGTAAAAAAGATGCTGAGACTCTAAAAAGAGAGCAGAGAAGAGCAACAAAGAGGATCAGGGGACTGGAGGCTAAAACATACAAGGAACGGTGGCTGGAATTGGGGATGTCTAGTTTAATGAAAAAAGAAGGACGAGGGGGGACATGATAGCAGTCTTCCAGTATCTCAGGGGCTGCCCCAAAGAAGAGGGAGTCAAGCTCTTCTCCAAAGCCACTGAAGGCCAGACAAGAAGCAACGGATGGAAACTGATCAAGGAGAGAAGCAACCTAGAACTAAAGAGAAACTTCCTGACAGTGAGAACAATTAACCAGTGGAACCACCTGCCTCCAGAAGCGGTGAATGCTCCAACACTGGAAGTTTTTAAGAAGAGACTGGATAGCCATTTGTCTGAAATGGTATAGGGTTTCCTGCCTGAGCAGGGGGTTGGACTAGATGACCTCCAAGGTCCCTTCCAACTTTATTATTATTATTATTATTATTATTATTATTATTATTATTATTATTATTATTATTATTATTATTATTATTATTATTATNGGGGGGTCTTTCCCCGACCCTGGTTGTGCGAACCCAGCCGAATAGCAAGCGGGGGACGGGCGGGGGGGGAATCACGGAGGGTCTGCATCTGTCTGCGGACAGGGGTGTAGCCTATGCCAGCAGCGGCTGGGTGGTGGGTGGGCACGGAGAGGGGGGGGCACCGGCACCCCCTTAGAAGGAGGCTAGACTGGATCAAACCTGGCCAGGATGCTGGCTTGTAGTAACTTCCAAGTTAATCATTGACCTTCTCCAGGCTGGGGAATTCCGCTCCGAGCCAGCCCTGCAGCCCGGGCGATTTTTCTACAACATGCTTTTCCAGTTATGATCTCCATATTTGGAAATGTTTACCCATGCCCCCATCTTTGGGGAGGGGAGGGGAGGTGACTCAAGCCTGGGGGAAGTTTGGAATTCCTGGCGTCGGGATAAGCCCCCCCTCTTTTTTCCCCCCTTCTCTCTCTCTCTCTCTCTCTTTCTTTCTTTCTCTCTCTCTTTCTCTTTCTGCCTGTCCTTGTGGTCAGGCGGAGTTTTCGCTCGGTGGGCTGCAGCAAAATTGTCCATTTGTTCCGCTTTGGGGGACGCGGCGTTCCTAGGAAAACGGACGGAGTGGGGGTAAGTACCGAGGGGTCTTTTGGGGGTAGCAAAGGGGTCCAGCCAGCCTCAGCCAAGGCTTATGGGGGCCTTGCCGGGACCGGTGGCCGCAGACCCTTCCCGTATTGGCAGGGGGCTCACCTGGACTGGCAGGCTGGGATGAGCTGGTGTGTCTGCCCGGATTTGGGGTCGCTTAAGCAGGGATTGTCCCCCTCGGGTGACCCCTGTCCTGTCGGATCGTGGCTTGCTGGTCACCGTGGTTAATATTTACCTGGCTGACCTGAACGGGGTAGGGAGAACTGGCTCGGTGGATGCTTTTTTATTTGGGTAAATCTTCCTGTATTTTGCTTTATTTTGTTTTCCGTTCTTCTTTTTTTGGGGGGGGGGTTTTTGGGGCTGACTGCTTCCTGGCAGTCTCCATCTTTTACGCGAAGGGAAAGGAGGCCTGCAACAAACCGAGATCGTTCTGCATCCTGGTTGAAGGGTTAGCTAGCCATGTGGGGGATCCGTCCATTCTCCGGGGCTTGCACCCCAAGGAGGCATTTTGCAGCTTCTGATATAGGGGTAGATGGAGGGA
>NW_015392750.1:5775-8650 GCF_001527695.2 Protobothrops mucrosquamatus
ATTATTATTATGGATCATCGCACAGTCAGCCAGATGTTCAGACTGGATTACTACTACTATTACTACTACTACTACTACTACTACTACTACTATTACTATTATTATTATTGTTGTTATTATTATTATTATTATTATTATTATTATTATTATGGATCATCGCACAGTCAGCCAGATGTTCAGACTGGATTACTACTACTATTACTACTACTACTACTACTATTACTACTACTACTACTATTACTATTATTATTATTGTTGTTATTATTATTATTATTATTATTATTATTATTATTATTATTATTGAGTCTCTGGTAGTCACAATCCAAAGGGGTCTTACTGATCCCCTCCCCATTTTAACCACAAATTCAAAGCTTCTGCTTTTGTACTTAATTGGTCATTAACTGAATCCTGCTTGGCCCATGGCTTGTCAGATGGCAAATGGGGATCGTGCAAGCCGGGATGCTGCAACCGTCGTAAATAGAATCCCACCTGAATTTTGATCACGTTGTTCCCCACAGCAAAGAGACGAAGCAGAGATGGTGCAACGGATTCTTTTATCCAAAGAAAGGAATATATCTTAAATCTCGTTTCTTGTTTTGAAACTGCTTCCGGTTTTTGTGCTTGCAATGAAACATATATATTTTGATTTTGCTTTTTGCTAATTAGATAGGCTCATTGCTATAGAAATGGCTTGCACATACTCTTGTGTAAAAGTAAAAAGTTGTGGTTGTCACGTTGTTTAGCTTTTACTGTGCTGAAGAGAGTCGGACGTTGGTGCCTTATTTTTATATACAACTTTTTTTTTCTTTTCCCTCACCCTGGTTTTCTATTACTTTTTTAAAAATTTCTCTTTGTATTTTATATCTCGGTCAACCAATTTAAAAAATTGCTAACAGAATTTTGATCATAGGACCGTGGGGAATGCTGCGACGGTCGTAAGTGTGAGGACTGGTTGTCAAGTCAATTTTTTCGGTGCCGGCGTCACTTTGAACGGCCGCTAAACGAATGGTTATAAGTCGGGAACTGCATGTGTAAGATTGGTGAATCTGAAAACGTGTATCTCAGACTCCTTCGGATTGGCCTCCTGTGTTTTTGGGATGAAATGAGGTGATTTTGCAGAATAGAATGGAATGGAATGGAATGGAATAGAATAGAATAAGGAATAGAATAGAATAGAATAGAATAGAATAGAATAAAATAGAATAGAATAGAATAAGGAAGAGAAGAGAAGAGAATAAGGAATAGAATAAAAACAGGAATAGAATAGAATAGAATAGAATAGAATAGAATAGAATAGAATAGAATAGAATAGAATAGAATAGAATAGAATAGAGAAATAGAATGGAATGGAATAGAATAGAATAGAATAGAATAAGGAAGAGAAGAGAATAAGGAATAGAATAAAAACAGGAATAGAATAGAATAGAATTAAGAATAGAATAGAATATAGAATAGAACAGAATAGAATTAAGAATAAATAGAATATAGAATAGAATAGAATTAAGAATAGAATAGAATATAGAATAGAATAGAATTAAGAATAGAATTAGAATAGAATAGAATTTAGAATAGAATAGAATAGAATAGAATAGAATAAGGAATAGAATAAAAGCAAGAATAGAATAGAATAGAATATAGAATAGAATACAATAGGGAATAGAATACAATAGGGAATATAATAGAATAAGGAATAGAATAGAATAGAATAGAGCTGGAACGGATCTTGGAGGTCTTCTAGTCCAGCCCCCTGGTCAAGCAGGAGAACCGGGAGAATTTCCACTGATGTTGGAGAGTGACAGGTTATTTCAGCTGGGCAGGGTTCCTGCTGAATTTTCCCTGACTTTTGCATTGCCTTAAATGCAGCCTGGCCTCAATTTACGATTTGCCCGTGTTTGAATATCACAGAATTTGAACTCGTGATCACCGTGGCCTAATTGAAACAGGCAGATGCCCAGATGCCCTCCAAATGGCGATGGCAGATGTCCGTAAAAGAATTCTATAAATTCCATAACATTGAAACAGTCAGTCAGAACTAATCTTGGGGGAGACCGAGAAGAGGCTGTTTTAACACAGAGCGGAGATTTTTGCACAAAATGAGAGGAAAGAGAGAGAAAGACATTCAAAATTCCCCAGCTTACGTCCACAATTGAGCCAGAGGTTCGGTTGCTAAGTGAGACGTTTGTTAAGTGACTTTTTGCCCCCCTTTATGACCTTTCCTTCCATCGTCATTAAGTGAATCACTGCGGTTGTTAAGTGAGTCACTCGGTCGTTAAGCGAATCGGGCTTCCCCTATTCACTTTGCTTGTCAGAAAAGTCGCATAAGGGGATCATGTGACCCTGGGATTTTGCAACCGTCATAAATACGAGTCAGTTGCCCAGCGTCTGAATTTTGATCATGTGACCAACAGTCGTAAGTGTGAAAAACGGTCATAAGTCCAATTTTTCACTGCCGTCGTCACTTGGAATGGTCACTAAATGAACTGTTGTAGGTTCATCGTCCCAGCTTGATTTTGTTTCATTTAAGAGATTAACTAGAACAGGTTACTCTGCTCTGCCTGCTACTTGACCTGGCCTACCTCGCAGGGCTGAGGTAGGCCAGGTGTAGAAACTGACCTAACAGGAGGTTTTTGTTGAAATTCGCTCCTTGGGGAGCACCAGGGTTGGGTCGGTCCAGGGTTTCCACCTAGCATTTCTTGAAATCCTAGTTTGTTGAAAAAAATCATGGCTTGTTTCAAGTTTCAAGAGCCAGTGTTTTTCAAACTTGGCAACTTTAAAGAAGCTTGGACTTCAACTCCCAGAATTCCCCAGACACTGAACTGGGTTGGGAAATCTAGGAGTGGAAGTCCACCCATATTAAAGCATGCCGGCTGGGGAA
>NW_015392750.1:8854-17361 GCF_001527695.2 Protobothrops mucrosquamatus
AACTATGGCCCCCTCATGACTGGTGGACTTCAACTCCCAGAATTCCTCAGTCAGCATGGGGGAACTATGGCCCCCTCATGACTCGTGGACTTCAACTCCCAGAATTCCTGAGCCAGCATGGGGGAAACTTTGGCCCCTTCATGACTCGTGGACTTCAACTCCCAGAATTCCTGAGCCAGCATGGGGGAAACTTTGGCCCCTTCATGACTCGTGGACTTCAACTCCCAGAATTCCTGAGCCAACATGGGGGAACTATGGCCCCTTCATGACTCGTGGACTTCAACTCCCAGAATTCCTCAGCCAGCATGGCTCAGTATGGAAACCTCTCCCTTTCCCCTCAGCATGGCTGGCTCAGGAATTCTGGGAGTTGAAGTCCATGAGTCATAAAAGAGCCAAGGTTGCCTACCCCTGGTTTAAACAGTAGTCTCTGCTTTGCCGGAGTCGTGTTTGAACTGATCATCTGTTAGTTTTCGGAGTCCTTTATTTATTTCAGGGCGTCGCAAAGGGGGCGGCTGGTTTGACTTTTGAGCTGGGCCAATTGCAGCACCCAGCAGACAATTGCAGAAGGCCGCTTGGTCAAGCTTACTGACTTCTACTCCAGCGCGAGCGATTTCTTTTTTGGCTCATGAAGAAGGAAGGAATTAAAGGTCAGGGCTGCTGCGAATCCCGTCGTCCGCCTGCTTCTCCGGGGAGGAGAACAAGGGAAGTGAAGCTTGTCTGGAACGGGGCTCGTCCTGCCCCAGATTCTTCCGCAGCAGGAATGATCCTTGCAGCAAGCAAGACATGCATTCCTGGTCAAGGTGACTCACAGCTTCCCCCAAAATGTGATTTATTGCTTTATGGAGGTGAGAAAAATGTGGCAGGCCGATTTTGCAAACAGCAGATGGCCAGGAAACATCCAGGAAACGTCCCGGCGTAGCTGAGTCAGGCCTGTTAAGCCTATCTCTAACATCTGGGAAGAATGCAAAAATTGCCTTTTTTTGGGGGGGGAAGAAGGGGCCAGAAAACAAACACAGGGAGAGAACAGTGGGTGGGTGGGTGGGTGGGTGGGAGATTTCAGACCTTGAACAGACAGTTAAAGGGGTCTCCCAAACTGAGCCTCCAATGCACTCATCCTGCATTTGGGAACGGGCTGACAGAAGCTTCAATTGTACCGTTACAAGACAGCCACCATGCAGGGACTTCAACTCCCAGAATTCCCCCAGGCAGCAGCATGCAGGGACTTCAGTTTCCAGAAGTCCAAAGACACCATGCGGGGACTACAACTTCCAGAATTCCCCAATCTGGATGTGTGGACTTCAATTCCCAGAATTCCCCTGCCAGGATGTAGGGACTTCAGCTCCCAGAATTCCCCTGCCAGGATGTATGGACTTCAATTCCCAGAATTCCCCTGCCAGGATGTAGGGACTTCAACTCCCAGAATGCCCCAGCCAAGATGTATGGACTTCAGTTCCCAGAATTCCCCAGTCTGGATGTGTGGACTTCAACTCCCAGAATGCCCCAGCCAAGATGTGTGGACTTCAGCTCCCAGAATTCCCTAGCAACTGAAGGTTCAGTTGTACTTTTGTGCCTCCATCTTGACTTTTTTGACCTGCCGATGGCTTGGGTCTCCTTTGCCTGCCTTGGGATGGAGTCCTTCAGCCCTCCTTCGGCTTTTTTATCTGCTGCTCATCCTTCCTTCCTTCCCTCCTTCCTTCCTTCCTTCCTGCGTTTCCAGAGTCCGGAACGCAGACCCAGCGCTCATGATGAGCTTTGACCAAAATAGAAATAAAATGGAACAATTACATTTGGTAATTTGGAAATGGCACTCCGGCTGACGCAGCCAGAAAGTCCATTTGTGGTGTTCTTTTCACTTTGCAGCTACATCACACTGCTGGCCCTCTTCCAGTTCACAACCAACAACGGTTCCAAGTTCTCGTTCACAAGTCCCATCCTGGCCTCCTCTTCTCCCCCCCCCTCCCCCAGCATTTTAATTTCTCTCTGTTTGAGTCCGTCCTGTTATTTCTGGCCAACTTTTCCATCCGATTAAAATGTGTTTCGTTTCAAGGATGATGTTTCTAAATTTTAGGACTTCAACTCCCAGATTCCCCCAGCCAGGCTGTGTGGGCTTCAATTCCCAGAATTCCCCAGCCAGGATGCAGGGACTTCAACTCCCAGAATTCCCCAGCCAGCACTTGTGGACTTTAACTCCCAGAATTAGCCAGCCAGGATGCAGGGACTTCAATTCCCAGAATTCCTCAGCCAGGCTGTGTGGACTTCAATTCCCAGAATTCCCCAGCCAGCATTTGTGGATTTCAATTCCCAGAATTCCCCAGCCGGAATGTGTGGACTTCAACTCCCAGAATTCCCTAACCAGGCTGTGTGGACTTCAATTCCCAGAATTCCCCAGCTAGGCTGTGTGGACGTCAACTCCCAGAATCCCCTAGTCAGGCTGTGTGGACTTCAGCTCCCAGAATTCCCCAGCCAGCATTTGTGGACTTCAGCTCTTCATTTCCCAGAATTCCCTAGCCAGCATTTGTGGATTTCAATTCCCAGAATTCTCCAGCCAGGCTGTGTGGACTCCAACTCCCAGAATTCCCCAGCCAGAAGGCTTTGGAGTTGAAGTCCACATGTCTTAAAGTGGCAGAGGATAAAAAAATACAGCTAATCCTTGACTTAACCATTTGTTTAGTGACTGTTTGAAGTTACAACGGCACAAAAAAAAGCGACTTATGACCGTTTTTCACGCTTAATGACCGTCGCAGCCTCCCCAGGGCCACATGATCCAAATTCAGACGCTTGGCAACTGATTCGTATTTATGACGGTCGCCGTGTCCCGGGGTCACGTGATTCCCCCTTTTGCGACCTTCTGACCTGCCCAAGTCAATAAGGAAGCCAGGTTCACTTAACGACCGGGTTCCTAAATGAACCACTGCAGCGATTCACTTAACAACCGTGGTCATTAAACGGAGCAAAGCTCACTTAAGCACTGTCTGGCTTGGCGACAGAAATGTTGGACTCTGTTGTGGTCGTAAGCCGAGGACTATATGGGGTGCTCCGGAAGGCGCTTGCCCGCCTTGAACCGGTGTGTGTGTGTGTGTGTTTCGGCTGATGTGTGTCTGGTGTCGATTCCTTTCCGGGGGGGGGAAATGCTGGTTTTCAGGGACCCTCTGGGTCAGGGGTAGGCAACCTCGGCTCTTTTATGACTCATGGACTTCAACTCCCAGAATTCCCGAGTCAGCGCAGCTGACTCGGGAATTCTGGGAGTTGAAGTCCATGAGTCATAAAAGAGCCGAGGTTGCCTACCCCTGCTCTGGGTCGTGGTCCGTTTCTCTGCCTCTTGCTAGCGTCCTAAACCTGCGTCGTGGTCTTGAACCCTGCTTGGCTCATTCCTCTGTGTGTGTGTGTGTGTGTGTGTGTGTGTGTGTGTTTGTGTGTGTGTGTGCACCTGCCCCCCAGCGTGGTACCGCAACCCTTCTGCGCATCTGGCACATCCTTCTGCGCTGGCTGGCTGCGCCCCGCTGTATATATAGCTGGCCTCCGTGGGAGGTATTTGCGCTGATGCGCTCGCAGGCTCGGCACTGCGGGGAGAGGCGCGAAAAAGTCTGGCTGGCAGCGCCTGGGAGGAGCGCCCCGGGTGGGGAAGCGTGGCAGAGGCCGCGGGAGGTGTGCCAGAGGCGGGGAGAGAGGTGTGTGTATGTGTGTATTTGTGTGTGTGTGTGTGTGTGTGTGTGTGTGTGTGTGAGAGAGAGAGAGGGACAGAAGGAAGAAGGAGGAAAGGGAGGAAGTGGAGGAAGGAAGAAAGGGGAAAAGGAAGAAAGGAAGAGAAAGAAAGAAAGAGGAAGGAAGGAAGGAAGGAAGGAAGGAAGGAAGGAAGGAAGGAAGGAAGGAAGGAAGGAAGGAAGGAAGGAAGGGGAAAGGTTGGAGGGACGGAGGAAGGGGAAAACAAAAGAGGGAGGAAGAAAGAAAGAGAAAGAAAGAAGGAAGGAAGGGATGGAGGGGAAGGAAGAAAAAGAAAGGAAGGAAGGAAGGAAGGAAGAGGAAAATGAAGGTGGGAGGGGAAAAGAAAGAAAGAAAGAACGAACGAAAGAAAAAGAAAGAAGAAAGAAGGATGGGAGGGGAAGAAGGAAGGAAGAAAAGATGGAAGGAAGGGGAAAATGAACGTGGGAGGGGAAAAGAAAGAAAGAGAAAGAAAGAAAGAAAGAAAGAAAGAAAGAGAAAGAAGAAAGAAGGATGGGAGGAGAAGAAGGAAGGAAGAAAAGGAAGGAAGAGGAAAATGAAGGTGGGAGGGGAAAAGAAAAAGAAAGAACAAACGAAAGAAAAAGAAAGAAGAAAGAAGGATGGGAGGGGGAAAAAGGAAGGAAGGAAGGAAGGAAGGAAGGTGAAAATGAAGGTGGGAGGGGAAAAGAAAGAAAGAGAAAGAAAGAAAGAAAGAAAGAAAGAAAGAAAGAAAGAAAGAGAAAGAAGAAAGAAGGATGGGAGGGGAAGAAGGAAGGAAGAAAAGATGGAAGGAAGGGGAAAATGAAGGTGGGAGGGGAAAAGAAAGAAAGAAAGAAAGAAAAAGAAAGAAAGAAAGAAAGAAAGAAAGAAAGAGGGAGGGAGGACCCTAATGACCCTCCCCCCCCAGCCAGCCCAATGCAAAAACCCATGGAAGATTTCCAGCAGGCGGCTAGTACAGCTAACCCTCGATTTACGAACCGAAATTAGGACCAGAATTTCCGTCGTTAAGCAAAGCGGTTGTTAACGGAGTCATGCCAATTTCACGCCCTTTTTTTGCCTTGGATGTTAACCGAATCACTGCAGGTATTCAGTGGATTACACGGCCGTTAAGCGAACCTGTCTCCCCTCCCTGACTCGGCTTGTCGGAAGCGGCTGAGAAGGTTGCAAACCACAATCCGGCGACGCCAGGACGGTGCCGCCGTCGTAAAGAGGAAGCAGCTGCACAGCCCCCAAACTTTGATTACGTGACCGTGGGGATGCCGCGATGGTCGTAAGTGTGAGAACTGCTCATAAGTCCCTTTTCCCCCCGGTGCTGTTGTAACTTTGAACTGTTGCTAGTGAAATTAAGCCTGCGGAATAAACGTCCCGATGGAACGGTTGGCTTTAACAGTAGTCCTCGTTTTACAACCGTCCATTTAGTGACGGTTCGAAGTTACAATGGCATTGGAAAAAGGGGACTTAACGACCTGTCCTCTCACTTATGACATTATCTCCCCCCCCGGGTCATGTGACCGAAATTCCACCGAAATTCCAATACAGTGAAATACCTCGACTTACGACTGAGAATTGGGATCCAGGAACACAGCAACCGTCATAAATAGAAGTCAGTATTAAGCCAAGGACCTGAATTCTAATCCTGTGCTCTGGAGGGGCTGCAGTGGGTTGTAAGTGTGAGGACTGATCCTAAGTTCCTTCTCCCAGTACAGTTGTAACTTCAAACGGTCACTAAACAAATCGTTGCAAGTTGAGAAGTACCCCTATATTTATAGCCTGAACGTTTTTGCATGACATTTTGAGTTATTATGAGCCATTTCTATTTACGCAATCTTCAAACTAAAGTTTGTTTCGTTTCTTTTTTCTTCTATTTTGGGCACACACACACACAAAAACACCAACAGAAGCCTTTTTTCCAATAGGATAAAAATCTTCTTTTGGGTTCAAACAACCTTAACCAAATCTATTATTTCCCCCCCCCCTAGTTGGAGAAATAATATATCTTTCTATTTACGTGGTATTTGCAAAATCCCAATGGATTTGCAAAAATCCGCAGCTTCTGAGATGGTTAAAATTTTGAGGTGGATCAACTTTGGAGAAAGTGCAAAAAAGGGCAACTAAGACGATTAAAGGCCTGGAGATTAAAACATATGAAGAACGGCTGCAGAATTTGGGGATGGCCGGTCTGGAGAAAAGAAGAAATAGGGGGGGGGGGTGTCAGCTTGTTTTCCAAAGCACCTGAAGGCAAGACAAAAAATAATGGATGGAAACTAATCAAGGAGAGAAGCAACCTGGAATTAAGGAGAAACTTCCTGACAGTGAGGACAATTAACCAGTGGAACCGCTTGCCACCAGAAGCTGTGGATGCTCCATCACGGGAGGCTTTTAAGAAGAGATTGGACAGCCACCGGTCTGGAATGGTAGAGGGTCTCCTGCCTGAGCAGGGGGCTGGACTAGAAGACCTCCACGGTCCCTTCCACCTCTATTCTGATCGATTGACTGAATCCATTTCTCCCTTTCCTAGATCTTCTGCGATCCGAGGCAATTTTTCTCCTGCTAAGCAGACGGTGTCCATTTGTGCTAATTGCAGATGACAACATCTGCCCATTTCAATTTCGGAAAACATCTTAAATTTTCCAAGCTTAACTTGGTTGTTACCTTCTGCATTTGCTTGGAAGGATAATAATAATAATAATAATAATAATAATAATAATAATAATAATAATAATAATAATAATAATAATAATAATAATAATAATAATAATAATAATAATAAAGTTGGAAGGAACTTTGGTGGTCATCTAGTCCAACCCCCTGCTCAGGCAGGAAACCGTATACCATTTCAGACAAACGGCTGTCCAGTCTCTTCTTAAAAACCTCCAGTGTTGGAGCATTCACAGCTTCTGAAGGCAGGTTGTTAATAATAATAATAATAATAATGATGATGATGATGATGATGATGTTGGAAGGGACCTTGGAGGTCATCTAGTCCAACCCCCTGCTCAGGCAGGAAACCCTACACCATTTCAGACAAATGGCTGTCCAGTCTCTTCTTAAAAACTTCCAGGGTTGGAGCATTCACAGCTTCTGGAGGCAGGTTGTTCCACTGGTTAATTGTTCTCACTGTCAGGAAGTTTCTCCTTAGTTCCAGGTTGCTTCTCTCCTTGATGAGTTTCCATCCGTTGCTTCTTGTCCTGCCTTCTGGTGCTTTGGAGAAGAGCTTGACTTCCTCTTCTTTGGGGCAGCCCCTGAGATACTGGAAGGCTGCTATCCTGTCCCCCCTCGTCCTTCTCTTTGTTAAACTAGACATACCCAATTCCAGCAGCCTTTCCTTATATGCTTTGGCCTCCAGTCCCCTGATCCTCTTTGTTGCTCTTCTCTGCACTCTTTCTAGAGTCCCAACATCTTTTTTACATCGTGGTGACCAAAACTGGATGCTGTATTCCAAGTGTGGCCTTACCAAGACCTTGTAAAGTGGTATCAACTCTTCACGTGATCTTGATTCTATCCCTCTGTTAATGCAGCCTAGCACTGTGTTGGCCTTTTTGGCAGCTGCCGCACACGGCTGGCTCCTATTTAAGGGATCGTCCACTGGGACTCCAATATTTGGAACTGCAGCAGGTTCCTCTTAAGATGGACATTTTAATGCCGAAATGTACATTAAACTTTGCCCCATACAGGCAGTCCTTGATTTACAACAGTTCTTTTACTGTCCGTTTGAAGTTAAAACGGCACTGAAAAAAGAGACTTAGGACCGTTTATTCACACTTACGACGGTTGTAGAATCCCCGCAGTCAGGTGATGAAAATTTAGACCCTTGGCAACTGACTCGTATTTACGACGGTTGTGGTGTCCCGGGGTGACGTGATCCCCTTTTGCAACATTAATCCCCTATCGAAGCGATAATGCTGTTCCTTAGTAAATTTATTTTGTATTGTAACGAGCTATATTTATTCCGGGAAAAAAATAGACGAATGCATAATTATGCATATAGGCTGCTTGATTAGTATAATTAGTAATCAACACGTGTTTTTTTATTGCATACATTTTTTTTGGGATGCCATTTTGGATTGGACAAGTGCCTCGCCGAATTGGGGAAGTGTGAAAATTGAAGGATAACTAGCGTTTGGATTCCTTCTTCTCTTTGTGAAGTGCAAATTAAGGACCGGGATTTTTTTCCCCCCCTTCTTCTTCTTCTTCTTGATCCTTAGTGCCAAATAAACTGCAGAACAATTTCTGGTTTTGTTTTGTTTTTTTAAAAAAAATACTTTTTAATTGCTTCAAAATAGGATTCATGTTTTTGCAGAAGTCCAGGCAATCAAACCTGAAACTATTTTGGACCTTGTAAAGCAGCTGCTATTCATATTTTGGGAAGTTACCGTTTTGACCAATTTTGCTCACAGATAATTTGACTTTATTTATAATGTACTGTAATTTAGCGTTGAGTTTTTGAACTTTGGCTGCTTTAAGAGGGGTGGACTACAACTCCCAGAATTCCCCAGCCGGAATGCTTTGAGATGAGTGGATTTCAGCTCCCAGAATTCCCCAGCTGGCCTGCTTTAAGATGGGTGGACTTTGACTCCCAGAATCCCCCAGCCAGCCTGTTTTGAGATGGGTCTTTCTTTCTTTCTTTCTTTCTTTCTTTCTTTCTTTCTTTCTTTCTCTTTCCCATTTTCTTTCCGTTCTTTCTCTCTCACACACACTTCTTTCTTTCTTTCTTTCTTTCTCTCTTTCTTTTTCTTTCTTTCTCTTTCCCTTTCTTTCTGTTCTCTTTTTTCTTTCTTTCTTTCTCTCCCTTTTTCTTTCCATTCTTG
>NW_015392750.1:17573-18931 GCF_001527695.2 Protobothrops mucrosquamatus
GTCTCTTTCTTTCTTTCTCTCTCTCTCTCTCTCTCTCTTTCTTTGTCTTTCTTTTTCCCTTTTTCTTTCTGTTCTTTGTGTCTCTCTTTCTTTCTTTCTTTCTTTCTTTCTTTCTTTCTTTCTTTCTTTCTTTCTTTCTTTCTTTCTCTTTCCCATTTTCTTTCCGTTCTTTCTCTCTCACACACACTTCTTTCTTTCTTTCTTTCTTTCTCTCTTTCTTTTTCTTTCTTTCTCTTTCCCTTTCTTTCTGTTCTCTTTTTTCTTTCTTTCTTTCTCTCCCTTTTTCTTTCCATTCTTGTTCTTTCTCTCTCTCTCTGTCTTTCCCTTTTTCTTTTTGTTCTCTCTCTCTTTCTTTCTCTTTCTCTGTCTTTCTTTTTCCCATTTTCTTTCTATTCTTTCTCTGTCTCTCTGTGTCTCTGTCTCTTTCTTTCTTTCTCTCTCTCTCTCTCTCTCTCTCTTTCTTTGTCTTTCTTTTTCCCATTTTCTTTCTGTTCTTTGTGTCTCTCTTTCTTTCTTTCTTTCTTTCTTTCTTTCTTTCTTTCTTTCTTTCTTTCTTTCTTTCTTTCTTTCTTTCTTTCTCCCTTTCCTCCTTCTCTCCCTTATTATTAAAAAATAGCAAAACATAATCACGACGGAGATACCTATATTGTCTGTCAAACAGAAGAAAATAAAGAAAGTGTTTTGGGAGGGGAAAAAAATGAAAGAAATACAGCAAAGGGGGAAAAAAGCAGCGTATAGTTAACAGTAACCATTCTATGTACACTTATCTAACACAATTTTGTTCAAGTATACTTCTATTTCTAATACATTTATAGGACTATTCTTCTTTTTAAGCTACTGTATTCTGTATAAATCAGGTCCCCGTTCCCTTGTAGTACTCGTCCAGGCAAACTGCGGCTCTTAGCCGTGGCTTCCCAGGGGGGAACCAGGTTTTCAATCCCCTGAATAGAGGCAGCCTTCTCCATTTATCTTTCCAGCGCTGCATTATCAGTCTTTCAGCCCTAATAACAGCACAAAAACCACATTTTAAGCTGTCCACTTGTCACATTCCTTGTTCCAGGCACATAATTCAACAGACCGTTTATCCTCTGAAAATGTTTGTTTTCCTTGCCCGGGAGAACATTTATGTAATCTGTTACTTTGCCCCCCCCCTTCCTTGCCCCCCCCAGTGTGGTAACTGTGTAGGTAGGGCATTGTGAAAAGAAGCCGGACGTCACATCCTTATTGCATTTCCGACAAATTGCTGTGTTTGACCGCCTTTTTCTATCTACACAAATCATAATGGAGTCCAATAAGTTCCAAATATTATGTTTTTGACGCACAGGTTGTAATTTGGGGCCCCGTTTGATATTCTGACT
>NW_015392751.1:0-1606 GCF_001527695.2 Protobothrops mucrosquamatus
CGAGGGGGAGGAAGATGGGCGAATGACCCAGCAGCCCCTGCGCTCTTCCTGATGCCCCTCAGCTGAGCAGACAGGAGGCCAAACCTGGATCCGGCTTGTAAGGGATCCAACCTTGCTTGGCGCTGTTTTGGGAACAACAGCAGCTCCTTCCTGGTACAACAATTGCTCTTTTGTGAGTCTTGCCAAACCACTTTCAGGGTTCCCCCCACAACACCTGGCCCCGAGCAGAAGCCGGAGGTCCCTTCACTTCGGGGCTGCTGCCTGGACAGGGACAAGGACGGGACTGGGGGATTCTGGGAGGTGAAGTCCAGACCGCCTGAAGGGGCTAAGGCTGAGGAAGCACCTTTGAACCCCTGACCCTGGTTCCCAGAGGCCCAGCTTGCTCCGTCCCCCCCAAACACCCAGAGGGTCGACCCCACGGCTGGGTTTCGCTTGAGCAGCCACCTCCCCCCCCCAAGAAGCCAAGCGAAAGGGCCTCCTGGCCAAGGAACATGGGAGCTGTAGTGCAGGGCAAGTGGTGGTGAACGGCTGATTCTGCTCAGTTGCAAAGCAGAGATGGGGAAGGAGGTTGCAGGTTGAGGGTGGCAAGTGTCCCCCCCCCCGGCTCTGGGTCTTTGATGTGGGGCTGGGGGCTTCCCCCCCCCCGGCCCTCCCCAGATCAAATATGCCTCCTTTGCTGACATGGGCAGAAAACAGTTCAAGCTGTGCCATCCAGGGGCAAAATGCAGGCGGAGATTTTTCCAAACTGGGGGGGGGCAAGACTGAAGCATGGCAGGTAGCAGCCCCATCAGTCCTCCAAGCCCCCCTCCTCTCCAGAAATTCACCCTCTTCTAGCACTGATGATGTTCTCTAGTTGGGTCAGGAAACGTCTGCAAGGAAACACCCAGCTCAGGGATCTGTTCATTCCGGCAGGTTCTGAAGGATCCGGGGTGCTTTCCTTTGGATTGCTGCACCGAGCAGGGGCTGGGCTGGATGACCTCAGGGAACATTTCAAACTGTAGGATTCCCTCCGTGACATCCGTCCTGGCAGAGAGTGAATCCGTCAACTTCTTTTGTGCAAACACAACTACTTCCTGATCGGTAGCCACGAAAATCCGTTCTCACACAGAGCTTTTTCTCCCACCGTCCCCCCCCCAGAAATCCTCCCCCCCTTCTTTGCCTATAAATGCCTCCGTTCCCCTCCCAGGAGGAAAGCCTGGAGTTGCCTCTGAGCAGATTTGCTACCTGTGGAGGCTGAGGGACAGGTGAGTGCGGCTCTCCCACCTGTGGGCACCTGACAGGTGAGGCTCCCTGCATTACATCGCTCCTGCCACTCTCTCTGTCTGTCTCTCTGTCCTTTACAGAGCAATGCAGGATTCACTTTGACCCCCCCAAGGCTGCTGCATGATCTCAGGTTGGACTTCCCCCCCTCTCCCCCCCCTTTCCTCTCTCTCCCCCCCCCCAGTTCTCTCTGCAGGAAAGGAAGGAAGACCATGGGGCGATTCATCTTCGTGAGCTTCGGCTTGCTGGTCGTGTTCCTCTCCCTGAGTGGTGAGTTCGAGCAGGGTTCCTCGTGTCCGGAGAGGCCAACGCTCTCCCACCTCCGACCTCTTCCTGATTTGACCCC
>NW_015392751.1:4575-8239 GCF_001527695.2 Protobothrops mucrosquamatus
TCTCTCTCTCTCTCTCTCTCTCTCTCTCTCCCCTCCCCAAATCCTTCCTTCCTCCTAAAGGACCCACTGCGGTCTTGAAGGGCCGGATCCTGCCCCGGTCCCCATCTCGGCCCCCAGGCCTTCCTCCCTCTGGAAGGCCCCTTGGATGGGCTCCACACCTGGGGGAGACTCTGCTGGGCCTTCAGCTCAGGGGCTTTAGAGGCCTGGCCTGGGGGGGCTGTTCTTTCCTCCCCCCCTTATTTTAATTTAACACAGAAATTCCTCCTTTCTGTGACCGGCAGGATTTCGTCTCCTGCTCTGCTGGGTTTTCAGCTCTTGGAAGAAGCTCCGTCATGTACAAAGGAGGGGGGGGGAGATTCCCTGGAGTTGAGATCAGATCCTGGTGACTTTGTGAATAGAAATGTGAATATACTGTTTCTAGACAGGAAAGTTGCTTCTATTCCAGTCTTTAACAGATAGATAACTCAGAAGAACAAACAATCTGGGGATCCTAGACAAACTTACAGTTTGCAGAGGTACTTCCAAAAATAGGTGATTCAGCAATCTGCTTGTCCCACAGGTAAATTGACATTAGATTTTCCCCTCTTCTCCCAAGCGTCACATGGTGGGGTGATCGTGGAGTCTGCAGCCGTGTGGCTGCATGAGATGGTCAAAGAACAAAAGACTGCCCTCAGGCTAGTGTCCAGGGATGCCTTTGAAGCTCCGCCCCTGACCCTAAACCCTCCCCTTGACCTGTTACATAGGAGTACATAGAGTTATACAAGATACATAGAGTTATACAAGGTTAAATGGATCTATGATCCAGAACAGTGAATTTCTGGGGACAAGAGCGAAGGAGGTCCTCAAAAGAAGTAACCAAAGATACCCAGGAGGCTTTTCTCTTCCCAAGTGTCCCCTGAAGCCCTGGGTTCTGCCTCTGCTCCCCCATCCAGGGAGTGATGGGCTTTGAGGGTCGTTCGGAGCGGTCACCACATTGGGCATGGGGCAAAGTGGCCCCCAAGCTGAGCTGGTGACTCCTGGGACCCCTCC
This sequence comes from Protobothrops mucrosquamatus, assembly GCF_001527695.2. Lineage (NCBI taxonomy): Eukaryota > Metazoa > Chordata > Lepidosauria > Squamata > Viperidae > Protobothrops > Protobothrops mucrosquamatus. Next base: position 5,605 of record NW_015392751.1, read on the forward strand.
AGGCCGTTTTCTCCTCTTTTCCCTCTGGATCTCCTGACTGTCTCCTCTCCAGGCAGTCCCCAAGTGGAACCCTCCTTAGCTGCTCCAGGTCAGCTGGGGTGGATGGAGAGAGAGAGAGAGAGAAGGAAAGAGAGAGAAGGAAAGAGAGAGAGAGGAGGGAGGATACATTTGCTCTGCCCCTTGAAGCTCTGCCAACTTTTCTCTGCACAGCCAGAGCCCCCTCCTCAATTGGCTCTTCCTTGTCTTTCCAGAAATGCATGTTGCAGTGGAGCGATGGCACCGAGCACAAGTACAGTGCCTGGAGTGGAGAATCTGAGTGTATCACATCCAAGACAAGTAAGTCCATGCGGTGGTGCACATTGTGTTACATCAAGGAAGGTGCCCTTCCCTCCATGAGGATCCAGAGGATCCTTCTTGCAGCTCCCACCCCTTGGCCACTGGGGACCTTTCTTGACCTCCTGGATCTGTGAGCTGCCTCAGTCCCACACTCTGCACAGACAAGGGAACACGACACAACCATGGGAGAAATCATTAAAAACGGGACTGGAGCTCTAAATGAAAATTATTACGGGGCCATCAGCTCATAATGCAACTAACAAGCTCCATCTTAACCTTGTTCCGAAAGGCCATCATTATCTCAGGGCATCTGGCTTGTTCTTCCTGGTTTGCTTGCTCAGATGTAGATCAATCTTCAACACCCCATTGCGGTGAGAAGAACCTCGGCCACATTTTGTGTATGTGTCTTCTGTGTCTTGCAGAGAAATATTAACACATGGTTCGTTGAATTATAAACCAATCAAAAGAGCAATTTGGTCTCTGGTGGAGGCACCAGGCTAGAAACAGGAGACGGGGAGTTCTAGTCCCACCATAGGCGCTAAAGCCGACTGGCTGAGTTTGCACCAGCCCCTCCCTCTCTGCCCAACCCACCTCACAGGGTTGTTGTTGTGGGGAAAAGAGGAGGAGGAAGGTGTGTTGGATATGTTTGCTGCCTTGGGTGAGTTGTAAAGTAAAGAGGTGGGATAAATATAAATAAAAATAAATAAAATGAGACAGAAGAAATGAAAGAAACTTGAGGGCCAGGTAAGTTATCTGGGTTAGAAGAACCTGTTGAACCCCCAGCCTGTTTTAGGGGATGAGAGTCTCCACCTGTGGTATCTTCATGTCCTCCTGCAAATGAGCCAGGAGCCTCTGAAAAGATCTTCTGGGACTCTCAGGGAATCTCTGCAGAAAGTGATCACAATTTCTCTTTTGTTACCCAGCTGATAACCAATGGTTAAGTATGGACTGCAGCAGTAAACGCTATGTCGTCTGCAAGTTCTAGGCATAGTCTGAAGATGCAGCTGTCTGAAGTCTGGAGAAGCAAGGAAGCCCCCCCCCACCTCCCCCACCCTGCCTGCCCCAATTTCTGCCCTGCCCCCTTCGCTCAACGGATGCTCTCTGTAGCTGGATCTGGTTTTGCTGCTCCTGATGGGCCAGAAGGTCCAATAAATTCTGCCCAGCATGACTGGCCTTGTTTCTTTGGGGCCCCCAGGAGACGGTTGAGGCCCAAAGCTCAAGACCCCCCAGTCCCCTTCCTGGCAGGGCTTGGATTTAGGGGGGGGAGGGTGACTCTTAGGGGGGACCACCCACTGAGGCTCAGATTATCCCTTCCCTGCCCCACAGCCGACTGGCACCCCCCCCGGGCAAGATGGCGGCATCCTGCTAAAGAAGGCACGAAGGTGGGAGGGAGGGATGGGTCCAGGAAGTGCTTTCCGGTTGTTGAGTTTTCCAACTAGCAGCTAAACCCCCTGCTCTGGGAATTTGGGGGTCCCTCTCAGGAGTCCCGAGATCCTGAAGAAACGGCATCTCGGTTGTCTCTATTTTCTCCATGGAGCTTAATGGGGCCTCAGGATGGGCCCATCAGGGGGGATTTCCTGGCAAACAGTCTCCCCTGGAAACGAAGCCCAGAAATTAGGGGAGCAGCTAGGAAGATTCAGTCATTGGGAAAGGCAGATCTTAAGACTCGGGGAGAGTCCTTGCCTGGCTATCTGGGAATGGTTTCTCCCTGTCGGAGCCAGGAAGCGGACAGGGGCCGGGAGGCCATCAGGGCCACCACCTGCCCGTTACACCCTCCTCCTTTTAAGGAGTCCCTGGTTGGCCCCCTCCTCAACAAAGCCATCCCTCCATCCCCCCTTTTCAGCGTCTCCCTGAAACCACTAGGCGAGACCCTCCCTCACCAGGGTTTGGGGTATATGCAGCACACGGAGGATTCTCAACGCTCCATTTCCCCACTGGAGACCCAGGTGATGCTCTGGCCGCCCTCCTGGGGGCATGGAGGCTGGGAGGGGGGCTGGATGGGGGACAACGGGCTTCGACTGAACCCTGGCAAGACTCCACTTACTCTTTGCGTATCATTGAGTTGTGCACCAGTCGTGGCCTTTCTCGGATGGGGCATTTCAGATGCAGTTCAAGGGGTGGTGATGACCTTTCAAGGCCTTCACTGCAGGGGTCCAGGCTGCCTGAGGGACCCTCTCACCCCACTGGGCTGGGCCCCTCCCACCCGTGCCCCAGAGAAGACCTGCTGTGGGCCCCATCGGGCAGGGAATCCCAGCTGGGGGGTCCAGGAGAAGGGCCTTCTCTGCCGTTGCCCCCCCCC
>NW_015392751.1:9613-11815 GCF_001527695.2 Protobothrops mucrosquamatus
TTTCGCCCCCTATAGTCAGCGATGGTGTCAGCTGACTATGCCGAGGCGCTGGCAACCACAGCCACTCGGTCTTGGAAGGGTTGAGCCTGAGTCTGTTCCTCCCCATCCAGACCCGTACGGCCTCCAGGCAACGGGCCATCACGTCAAGGGCAACGTTGGGGTGGTCTGGGGTGGAAATGTACAGCTGAGTATCGTCAGGATGGTTGGGCTGTTGTGTCTGCTCCCTGCAGAGGGTGGGCCAGCTTCAAACATGGGACGCTTCAAAAAGGGAAGACATAAATTAACAAAATAAGCTGCTTCTAGGAAGGCTTTGAAAGAGACTTCAGCCACTGAGCCATTCCCTTCTCTTTACCTGGGTCGAGGTCCGGGCGTATTGTGGGAACGCAGCCATGCCCTCCCTTAAGGAGGATGCTGGGAGCTGTTCATTCCTGCAGGTTCTGAAGGGAAGTGAGAAAAACCTGGCTCAGGAAAAGGGAAAGTCAGCCTGTCAACAGGAGCCCCCAGACCCAGAGGAGGTGGGGGGGGAATCCCCTTGTCTGAATACCCAAAGAGGAGGGGGCCAATCAGCCACGTATCCGGGGTTCTTTCCTTTGGATTTCTGCACTGAGCAGGGGCTGGGCTGGATGACCTCAGGGAACATTCCAAATTTCAGGAGCCTCTCTGTGAAATCTCTCTTGGCAGCTTGTAAATCCACAGTCAGATTAAAATTGTTTTGTGCAAACAGGCTCCTTCCTGGTGGCTGGACCACCATTTCCCTTCTTAAGCAAAGCCATTTCTCCCACCCTTTGCCGTCCCCCCCAAAGAAACCCCCCCTTTTCCTGGCCTATAAATGCCTCCCTTCCCCTCGCAGGAGGGAAGCCTGGAGTTGCTACCTGTGGAGGCCAAGGGACAGGGGAGTGCGGCTCTCCCACCTGTGGCCATCGGACAGGTGAGGCCCCTAAAGCAGATGGCTCCTCTTTCTCTCTCCTCTTTCTCCTTCTCTCTCTCTCTGTCTTTCTCTTTCCTTCTCTCTCTCTTTCTCTTTCCTTCTCTCTCTCTCTCTTTCTCTTTCTCTCTCCTTTCTCCTCTCTCTCTCCTTCTCTTTCTCTCTCCTCTTTCTCCTTCTCTCTTTCCTTCTCTCTCTTTCCTTCTCTCTCTCTCTCTCCTTCTTTCTCTCTGCTCTTTCTCCTTCTCTCTCTCTTTCTCTTTCCTTCTCTCTCTCTCTCTTTCCTTCTCTCTCTCTCTCTCTTTCTCTCTCCTCTTTCTCCTTCTCTCTCTCTCTCTCCCTCCCTCCCTCCTTCTCTCTCTCTCCTTCTCTCTCTCTCTCTGCCCACCCGAAGGGACCTCTTGTGGGTGTCCCACAGGTGATCAGCCAGTCGGTCATTGGGGGCTTGAGCAGTTTGGGGGCACACAGGAGTCGAGAGGAGATCCCTTAGGACAGACCCACCTGATCCCCCTTCAACAGCCTGGCTGCTTCCTTCCGCAGAAACTGCAATTTCGGGGGGCTTTCAAGGGCGGCCCCACATCAAGGATGCTGCAAAGGGGGGGATAATTCTTGCTAGGTCCGAATGGCTCAGGGAGCTTCACGGTTTTTATTGCAGTATTTGCATCCCACCTTTATTATTTCTGCAAAGAATTCAAGGAACCCAGCAGAAATCCACCCCCTGCGCCAGATCTGCTTCTCTCCCCCCCCCCAAAGGGACCTCTTGTGGGCGTCCCACAGGTGATCAGCCATTTTAGGGCTTTCTCCTTTCGCTTTTGCTGCTCCTCACTGAGGCCTGCTGGAGGATGGCTTACAGCCCTCCCCCAATCCTCCCTCCACAGAAAGACCTCCATTTTTAGGGCCCAGGAGAGAGATAACTCGACTCATTCAGGCCAGGCACAGGAGATCCTCCTCCCACTCAAGTAACAGCAACGGGTTGTCTTCACAGGCCCCAACCTCCCTCAGGTTCACGAAGAAACTGTCACCTCAGAAAAGTTTACTACTAGTAGTAGCAGTAGCAGTAGCAGTAGTACGGGTGCTTCTGGGACCATAACCTACCAGGGAATATCGCAGCAGCTGTCCAAATGGAGTCAGAGGCGCTGACGCAAACTTGTAGTTTTATATAAATAAATATATTCCACATTTATATATAAAGCAGACAAGATAATCAGGCCAACAGAAGCATCCTGAGGTAAATCTCAGGGCATACAGAGCGAAAGAAAAAAGGCGGGAAAAGATGG
>NW_015392751.1:15330-17047 GCF_001527695.2 Protobothrops mucrosquamatus
TAGAAGGAAGGAGAAAGGAAGGGAGGGAGGGAGGGAAGGAAGGAAGGAGGGAGGGAGGGAAAAGAAGAAAAGGAGGGAGGGGGAGGGAGGGATGCCTCCTAGGGGGACCTCCTGAGATGTCCTTGTAAGGAAGGGTGGGCTTCCCCCTCCTCATTCCCCCCCCTCCACCCCTTTTTCTGAAGAGGGGCTGAGAGAGAGACGTACTTCCTGGAATGTGGATGTTGGTGACGGAGATGCATTCAAGGGTGGAAAGGCTGATGCTGGGGGCTCTGTTGTCCCAGAGGAGGCTTCCTGGAGTGTAGGTGGCTCCATCAGTCCATTCCCAGATGAATTTCTATTGAGGCGGAAAAAGGACATTCAGTGAGTTAAAATGTTTATTTTATTCTATTTCATTTTCATTTCCCTAGCCTGGTGCCCTCCAGAGGTCTGGAAACATCCAATGTCCATAGGTTTGTTTGGAGGTGGCCGGTGAGGAAATAAGTTCTGAGAATCAAAGATAAAGAGATAGAAGACAACCAGTCCAGGGGAAGGGAGCCTCCAGATGTGGAAGGTGCTCCATCACTGGAAGTTTTCCAGAAGAGATTGGACAGATCTTAGTTCAGAATGGCATAGGGTCTACTGCTTGAGTAGGGGGTTGGACTAGAAGACCCCCAAGGTCCCTTCCAATTCTGTTATTCTATTATCTTGGGTGGCTAAAATATTGACTAATAAATAAATCAATAAAATGTGGGATCTGGCTGTGGAGAGGTCTCTTCTTCCCAGCTGGAGATCTTAAGGGCACCCGCTCCTAAGAAGGATCTCTTAACTAGATTGTGAACTCGTCTTCTTGTTCCCTTCAAGGAAGATCCTCCTCCCCGGTCAGTGCCGTCTCCAGACATTGGTCTTGTGGGATGCCCACACTTCCCACTGCCGCAGAGCTGATCCCAAAGCCATAAAAATCCTCCGTGACTTTCCACAGAGGAGCGGAAGGAAAGAGGAACGTCAAGACTGTGGCTGAAGTATCTGGTGGTCTGTGAGATGAAGCCATCTCAGAGGGATCGGAGACCCTCGCAAAAGAGGCGACTACCTTGGGTGTTCGCACAGCGTGCATCCCAATCCAGGCATCTGTGGTGGTGCTGGAGCGCCTGATGTAGGAGGAGACTATTCTTTCCTCGGCAGCAGTCCGGAAAGTGGCCAGTTGGCCTCCGAACCTCAGCTGCTGGCACTCAATCTGCAGACATGAAGAGAAAGAAATGCAGAATAAGAGAGTAACAGAATAACATAGCAAGAGTAACAGAATAACAAAGTAAGAGAGTAACAGAATAAGAGAGTAACAGAGTAACAGAATAACAGAATAAGAGAGTAACAGAATAAGAAAGTAACAGAATAAGAGTAACAGAATTACAGAGTAAGAGAGTAACAGAATAAGAGAGGAACAGAATAAGAGAATAACAGAATTACAGAGTAACAGAATTACAGAGTAACAGAATTACAGAGTAACAGAATTACAGAATAACAGAATAAGAAAGTAACAGAATAAGTAACAGAATTACAGAGTAAGAGAGTAACAGAATAAGAGAGTGACAGAATAAGAGAATAACAGAATAAGATAGTAACAGAATTACAGAGTAACAGAATTACAGAGTAACAGAATAAGAATAACAGAATTACAGAATAAGAGAGTAACAGAATAAGAGAGTAACAGAATAACTGAGAAAGAAAGTAACAGAATTACAGA
>NW_015392752.1:0-1645 GCF_001527695.2 Protobothrops mucrosquamatus
CACTGGAAAACTTCCTAGGGGAGGGGGGAGATGGGATTGGGGGTCCGATGTGAGGGGGGGGTTGGAAGAAGGTCTCCCCTCCCTGCCCTCGATTCCAGCTCTCCCCTTTTTTGGCTGCCTGGACAGGACCCTGCAGAAACTTCAGACAAGGAATAGCCCTCCCCCCCATACTAGAATAGTAGAGTAGAGTAGAGTAGAGTAGAGAATAGAATAGAATAGAATAGAATAGAATAGAATAGAATAGAATAGAATAGAATAGAATAGAATAGAATAGAATAGAATAGTAGAATATAGAACAGAATAGAATATAGAATATAGAATATACTGCAGAATAGAATATAGAATAGAATAGAATATAGAACAGAATATAGAATAGAATAGAATAGAATAGTAGAATATAGAACAGAATAGAATATAGAATATAGAATATACTGTAGAATAGAATACAGAATAGAATAGAAAATAGAATAGAAAATAGAATAGAATAGAATAGAATAGAATATAGAATATAGAATAGAATAGAGAATAGAATAGAATAGAATATAGAATATAGAATAGAATAGAATATAGAACAGAATAGAGAATAGAATAGAGAATAGAATAGAATATAGAATATAGAATAGAATAGAATAGAATAGTAGAATATAGAACAGAATAGAATATAGAATATAGAATATACTGTAGAATAGAATATAGAATAGAATAGAAAATAGAATAGAATAGAATAGAATAGAATATAGAATAGAATAGAGAATAGAATAGAATAGAATAGAATATAGAATATAGAATATAGAATAGAATAGAATATAGAACAGAATATAGAATAGAGAATAGAATAGAATAGAATAGAATAGAATATAGAATAGAATAGAATATAGAACAGAATATAGAATAGAATAGAGAATAGAATAGTAGAATATAGAACAGAATAGAATATAGAATATAGAATATCTGTAGAATAGAATATAGAATAGAATAGGAAATAGAATAGAATATAGAATATAGAATATAGAATATAGAATATAGAATAGAATAGAATAGAATAGAATAGAATAAAATAGGTGTTTCTGCGCCCCACTCATTGTGAAGTCCCCTCCCTTTCCCTCCCCTAACACAAGGTCTCGGCTCTCCCACCCACCCGTTGGGGGCTCTCCTAGAAACGAGGAACGACTTGATGCCCAGAAACAGCCCTCGCCCTTCGCCCAGGTCCACTTCTCCTGTCCCAGCCAGGCCCACTCTTGGCGCTTCTGGGGAGCGGGGAGGAGGGGGCGTCTCACCTGGATGGCGGGATCAGGGATTCCCGTTGGCAGCTGGATCTGCTGCTCTCCTGGGTCGCCTCTCGGCCGGATCTCCTCGCCCTTTGAACGGCGGTTGGATCTCTACGATGGGGAAATGAGCCGGGCCAGCAAAAACCCCTGGACTACTTGACTTGGACGTCCGCAAAGCATCGGACAAAGTGGAGCTCAAGAGGGAGGCAGGAGAAGCCAACAGGTAGGAAGGGAACCAGATCCCAAGGGAAGTCTGAATCCGGGATCACAAGCAGCCCCACCAGCCCGAGAAGAGCTCCACAGCCGCCTGAAAGGCTGGGAACTTCGGACTTTCAGGCGAGCCCCTGACGGATCCCAGGTGTAAACAGGGCCATAAA